>NC_091317.1:32746064-32768564 GCF_038502225.1 Cherax quadricarinatus | reverse complement strand
GTGTGTGTGTGTGTGTGTGTGTATGTGTGTGTATGTGTGTTTGTGTGTGCGTGTGTGCGTGTGTGTGTGTGTGTGTGTGCGTGTGTGTGTGTGTGTGGAAGACAAAAGGCACCTGGTCACATGTGTTAACGAGTTTGCTTATATGTGACGTCAGGTCTCCAGGACTGCCACCACGCCTGGCCACACTACCAGTCACAAGGTCACCTGCATGTACATACACGCACGCACGGATTTAAGCATGTATGCATGCATCTCAACACACACACACACACACACACACACACACACACACACACACACACACACACACACACACACACACACACACACACACACACATAGTAATAAGAATGAGGAAGTATGGAGGAGAGCTCACAAGAAGAGACAAGGAAGTGTGTGAGGAGTTGAATGAGACAGTTAAGAGGCACGTAATTTCCCCAGTCTTCTTATAACATGTTCAATTTTCCACTGTAATCTGCCTTATCCATAATTACTATCACATTTGCTTTATCTGTTTGTTAAGGTGCAGTTTATGATCTTTAATTCACCTCTGCAACACAATTGTCCTCAAGTATTTGTTTAGTTATGCCTTGAATTAAGGAAAAATCCTGGAGAGAGACTTAGGAAGAGGCACTGAGGCAGGAAAGCTCACCAGAGTCTCCTGGACACCATACACATGACAGGGAAAGATGGGAGAAGTCTTCGAGTGAGCTGGATACATGAGAGGCAGTGTGTCCCAGCAGTGACCATGGGTTGTGAGAGAGGGAGCAGAAACACTGAACCACTAGCTAAAATCTAACAAAAAAATCACTAGATACAGGACAGTTGCCACAGATCCAGAAGACGGTGAATGTAGCGCCAGTGTTGAAGACAGTGGACAGACAGGAAGTGTTGAACTACAGACAAGCGTCACTAACACGCGTACCACGCAAGGTAGTGGAGAAGACACTTAGGAGAGTGCTAGAGCACTTGCAAAGATGTGCTTCCACGTACTTATTGTGACGTGGCAACATAAGACGCAGAAACATATGACGTAGCAACATTGTGACGTAGAAACATTTTGTGACGTAGCAACATTCTTAGAACACTGATATATAAACTTGGATATTATTGAATTCTCAAGAATAGTTGCATCTGATTTACATAGAGAATGATGGGTTTAAAAGTATTCTTTTGCTTACATTTCAGGTGAGCTGGGAGTGTTAAGGCTGGTGTCAGGTGGCCTGGGCTGGTGTCAGGTGGCCTGGGCTGGTGTCAGGTGGCCTGGGCTGGTGTCAGGTGGCACGTGGTCATGTGGAGGACCAGACTGTTAATGGCAGCATGGTGCATCAGGTAATGTACTTTTATATATTCCCATTTTTAAATCACTTTAAATCTATATATTAACCTCCATTGGTAGCGTACACATGTACACTCAATCTCGTGAGTGTGTACTTCTGTCCACAATATTACATTTGCCTGTACTCGAATGTCTAAAAGTATGCAGACATTGTCAAGTTCAGTTGTTGTTCAAAGAGAACATCAGAATGAGAAAGAAATGTGATCTAAGTAACTATATGGAATAATTGTTGGTGTCAGACAGACAGGGTGGTTTGAGTATCTCAAACTACAGATCTCCTGGGATTTTCGCACACAACAGTCTCTAAAGAGTATACAAAGAATGTTGTGAAAACACACACCATGCAGTGAGTGACATTTCTGTGGAAGAAAACACCTTAATGAGAGAGGTCAGATGAGAATAGCCAGACTGGTTCAAGCTGACAGGAAGGCGACAGTAATTCAGTCGTGAGTTAGAACAGTGGTATGCTGGAGGGCATCTTGGAACGCACAGCACGTCGAACATTGACGTGGATGGGTAATAGCAGCAGAAGACCACATCGAGTGACACTCCTCTCAGCAAAGAACAGGAAACTGAGGCTACAGTAGGCACTGGCTCACCAAAACTAGACAGTTAATAATTATAGAACCGTCACCTGGTCTGACAACATGCAGATAGTAGTCAGGGTTTGCTATAAATCTTTGGGATGTGGTGGAACGGGAGATTCGCAACATGAATGTGCAGCCAACAGATCTGCAGCAGCTGTGTGATGTTGTCATGTCAACATAGACCAGGATCTCTTAAGGAATGTTTAAGCCACCTTGTTGAATCTGTCACTAAGAATTCAAACTGTTCTGGGGATAATGGCGGCCCTACCCAGTACTAGAATTGTGTACCTAGTAAAGTGGCCACTATGTACTCACCTAATTGTACTCACCTAATTGTGGTTGCAGGGGTCGAGACTCAGCTCCTGGCCCCGCCTCTTCACTGATCGCTACTAGGTCCTCTCTCTCTCTGCTTCCTGAGCTTTGTCATACCTCTTCTTAAAACTATGTATGGTTCCTGCCTCCACTACTTCACTTGCTAGGCTATTCCACTTGCTGACAACTCTATGACTGAAGAAATACTTCCTAACTTCCCTGTGACTCGTCTGAGTCTTCAGCTTCCAGTTGTGACCCCTTGTCCCTGTGTCCCCTCTCTGGAACATCCTATCTCTGTCCACCTTGTCTATTCCCCGCAGTATCTTGTATGTCGTTATCATGTCTCCCCTGACCCTTCTGTCCTCCAGTGTCGTCAGTCCGATCTCCCTCAACCTTTCCTCGTACGACATTCCCCCGAGCTCTGGGACTAGCCTTGTTGCAAACCTTTGTACTTTCTCTAACTTCTTGACCAGGTGTGGGTTCCAGACTGGTGCTGCATACTCCAGTATGGGCCTAACATACACAGTGTACAGTGTCTTGAACGATTCCTTATTAAGGTATCGGAACGCTATTCTCAGGTTTGCCAGGCGCCCGTATGCTGCAGCATGTGTGTGTGTGTGTGTGTGTGTGTGTGTGTGTGTGTGTGTGTGTGTGTGTGTGTGTGTGAAATTGGGAGAACCAAAAGCAAATATTTGACGTCACTATGATCAGCTGATGGTGAGTGTTGGCATGGTGTCTGTCTCACATCTCCCCCTCCCTCTACCCCTTCCCCTCCCACCACCCCCAACTCCCTCTCCAACCACCCCTAACTCCCCCTCCCATCACCCCTACCTCCACCTCCCCTACCCTGCTGGGGACTACCCCTCCCCTTGAATGACTTTGACAAATGTCTTGGCATTGCATACTCCTTATACAATGATGTACCATAACACAGACTGCAACACACCAGCCTGAAGCACACCAGCTTGCAACACACTAGCCTGTAACACACTGGCTTGCAACACACCAGCCTGAAGCACACTAGCCTGCAACACACCAGCCTATAACACACCAGCTTGCAACACAGTAGCCTGCAACACACTGGCTTGCAACACACCAGCCTGTAACACACCAACCTGAAGCACACCAGCTTGCAACACACTAGCCTGTAACACACTGGCTTGCAACACACCAGCCTGAAGCACACTAGCCTGCAACACACCAGCCTATAACACACCAGCTTGCAACACAGTAGCCTGCAACACACTGGCTTGTAACACACCAGCCTGCAGCACACCAGCCTGCAACACTAGCCTGAAACACGTCAGCCTGCAACAAACCAGCCTGCAACACACCAGCCTGCAGCACATCAACCTGCAACACAGTGTTGCCACTTTGCTGGTGTTGCTACCTTGCTGGTGTTACGTTGCTGGTGTTGTTACGTTGCTGGTGTTGTTACGTTGCTGGTGTTACGTTACTGGTGCTCTTACGTTGCTGGTGTTGTTACGTTGCTGGTGTTGTTACGTTGCTGGTGTTGTTACGTTGCTGGTGTTGTTACGTTGCTGGTGTTACGTTGCTGGTGTTGTTACGTTGCTGGTGTTGTTACGTTGCTGGTGTTACGTTGCTGGTGTTGTTACGTTGCTTGTGTTGTTACCTTGCTTGTATTGTTGCCTTGCTGGGGTTGCTACTTAGCTGGGGTTGCTACTTAGCTGGGGTTTCTACCTTGTTGGGGGTTGCTACCTTGCTGGGGTTCCTACCTTGCTGATGTTGCTATCTTGCTGGGGTTGCTACTTTGATGGGGTTTCCACCTTGCTGGTGTTGCTATCTTGCTGGGGTTGCTGCCTTGCTGGGGTTGCTACTTTCCTGGGGTTTTAACTACAAATGTGTCAAGGTCGTGTGAAAATGGGAAAAAGCCACCTGGCACACCTGCAGCTTTAATTCTCTCTCTCTCTCTCTCTCTCTCTCTCTCTCTCTCTCTCTCTCTCTCTCTCTCTCTCTCTCTCTCTCTCTCTCTCTCTCTCTCTCTTTCTTTCTCTTTCTCTCTTTCTCTCTGGCCTATGGTAGTGTTGGTGTGATAGTTGGTAGTGGACCAGTGTGAGGCTGGTAGTGGACCAGTGTGAGGCTGGTAGTGGATCAGTGTGATGCTGGTAGTGGACCAGTGATGCTGATAGTGGTCCAGTGTGATGCTAGTAGTGGTCCAGTGTGATGCTGGTAGTGGATCAGTGTGATACTGGTAGTGGACCAGTGATGCTGATAGTGGTCCAGTGTGATGCTAGTAGTGGTCCAGTGTGATGCTGGTAGTGGATCAGTGTGATGCTGGTAGTGGACCAGTGATGCTGATAGTGGTCCAGTGTGATGCTAGTAGTGGTCCAGTGTGATGCTGATAGTGGTCCAGTGTGATGCTAGTAGTGGTCCAGTGTGATGCTGGTAGTGGATCAGTGTGATGCTGGTAGCGGACCAGTGTGATGCTAGTAGTGGTCCAGTGTGCTGCTGGTAGTGGATCAGTGTGATGCTGGTAGTGGACCAGGGTGATGCTGGTAGTGGACCAGGGTGATGCTGGTAGTGGACCAGTGTGATGTTAGTAGTGGTCCAGTGTGATGCTGGTAGTGGACCAGTGTGATGCTAGTAGTGGTCCAGTGTGCTGCTGGTAGTGGATCAGTGTGATGCTGGTAGTGGACCAGGGTGATGCTGGTAGTGGACCAGTGTGATGCTAGTAGTGGTCCAGTGTGCTGCTGGTAGTGGATCAGTGTGATGCTGGTAGTGGACCAGGGTGATGCTGGTAGTGGTCCAGGGTGATGCTGGTAGTGGACCAGGGTGATGCTGGTAGTGGTCCAGTGTGATGTTAGTAGTGGTCCAGTGTGATGCTGGTAGTGGACCAGGGTGATGCTGGTAGTGGACCAGGGTGATGCTGGTAGTGGACCAGTGTGATGTTAGTAGTGGTCCAGTGTGATGCTGGTAGTGGACCAGTGTGATGTTAGTAGTGGTCCAGTGTGATGCTGGTAGTGGTCCAGTGTGATGCTGGTAGTGGTCCAGTGTGATGTTAGTAGTGGTCCAGTGTGATGCTGGTAGTGGACCAGTGTTAGGGGGACCCACTGTGGTTTGGGTGACCCACAGTGGTGTGGGGGACTCACAGTGGTGTGGGGGCCCATACTGGTTTGGGGACCCACAGAGGAGACAGTCACCATCTTGTCCATAAGGTATCTATTGTGATCTTTATACGGTCGGTAAATGAGGATGTGCGTGGGCGTGTAGGTGTTGGCGTGTAGGTGTGGGCGTGTAGGTGTGGGCGTGTAGGTGTGGGCCTGTAGGTGTGGGCCTGTAGGTGTGGGCCTGTAGGTGTGGGCCTGTAGGTGTGGGCCTGTAGGTGTGGGCCTGTAGGTGTGGGCGTGTAGGTGTGGGCCTGTAGGTGTGGGCCTGTAGGTGTGGGCCTGTAGGTGTGGGCCTGTAGGTGTGGGCCTGTAGGTGTGGGCGTGTAGGTGTGGGCGTGTAGGTGTGGGCGTGTAGGTGTGGGCGTGCAGGTGTGGGCCTGTAGGTGTAGGCCTGTAGGTGTGGGCCTGTAGGTGTGGGCCTGTAGGTGTGGGCCTGTAGGTGTGGGCGTGTAGGTGTGGGCCTGTAGGTGTGGGCCTGTAGGTGTGGGCCTGTAGGTGTGGGCCTGTAGGTGTGGGCCTGTAGGTGTGGGCCTGTAGGTGTGGGCCTGTAGGTGTGGGCGTGTAGGTGTGGGCGTGTAGGTGTGGGCCTGTAGGTGTGGGCCTGTAGGTGTGGGCCTGTAGGTGTGGGCCTGTAGGTGTGGGCCTGTAGGTGTGGGCCTGTAGGTGTGGGCGTGTAGGTGTGGGCGTGTAGGTGTGGGCGTGTAGGTGTGGGCGTGTAGGTGTGGGCGTGTAGGTGTAGGCGTGTAGGTGTGGGCGTGTAGGTGTGGGCGTGTAGGTGTGGGCCTGTAGGTGTGGGCCTGTAGGTGTGGGCCTGTAGGTGTGGGCCTGTAGGTGTGGGCCTGTAGGTGTGGGCCTGTAGGTGTGGGCCTGTAGGTGTGGGCCTGTAGGTGTGGGCGTGTAGGTGTGGGCCTGTAGGTGTGTGCCTGTAGGTGTGGGCCTGTAGGTGTGGGCGTGTAGGTGTGGGCGTGTAGGTGTGGGCGTGTAGGTGTGGGCCTGTAGGTGTGGGCCTGTAGGTGTGGGCCTGTAGGTGTGGGCCTGTAGGTATGGGGATGTGCGTGGGCGTGTAGGTGTGGGCGTGTAGGTGTGGGCGTGTAGATGTGGGCCTGTAGGTGTGGGCCTGTAGGTGTGGGCCTGTAGGTGTGGGCCTGTAGGTGTGGGCCTGTAGGTATGGGGATGTGCGTGGGCGTGTAGGTGTGGGCGTGTAGGTGTGGGCGTGTAGATGTGGGCCTGTAGGTGTGGGCCTGTATATGTGGGCCTGTAGGTGTGGGCCTCTAGGTATGGGGATGTGCGTGGGCGTGTAGGTGTGGGCGTGTAGATGTGAGCGTGTAGGTGTGGGCCTGTAGGTGTGGGCCTGTAGGTGTGGGCCTGTAGGTGTGGGCCTGTAGGTATGGGGATGTGCGTGGGCGTGTAGGTGTGGGCGTGTAGAGGTGAGCGTGTAGGTGTGGGCCTATAGGTGTGGGCCTGTAGGTGTGGGCCTGTAGGTGTGGGCCTGCAGGTATGGGGATGTGCGTGGGCGTGTAGGTGTGGGCGTGTAGATGTGAGCGTGTAGGTGTGGGCCTGTAGGTGTGGGCCTGTAGGTGTGGGCCTGTAGGTGTGGGCCTGTAGGTGTGGGCCTGTAGGTGTGGGCGTGTAGGTGTGGGCCTGTAGGTGTGGGCCTGTAGGTGTGGGCGTGTAGGTGTGGGCGTGTAGGTGTGGGCGTGTAGATGTGGGCGTGTAAGTGTAGACATCAAAGTTGTGTACACCAGTGTTGTGTACACCAGTGCTGCTTACAAGTGTAGACATCAATGTTGTGTACACCAGTGTTGTGTACACCAGTGCTGTGTACACCATTGTTGTGTGCACCAGTGCTGTGTGCAACAGTGTTGTGTACACCAGTATTGTGTGCACCATTGTGTGCACCAGTGTTGTGTGCAACATTGTGTGCACCAGTGTTGTGTACACCAGCATTTTGTGCACCATTGTGTGCACCAGTGTTGTGTGCAACATTGTGTGCACCAGTGTTGTGTACACCAGCATTTTGTGCACCATTGTGTGCACCAGTGTTGTGTGCACCATTGTGTGCACCAGTGTTGTGTACACCAGTATTGTTTGCACCAGTGTTGTTTGCACCAGTGTTGTGCACACCAGTGTTGTTTACACCGTTGTGTACACCAGTGTTGTGCACATCAGTGTTGTTTACACCGTTGTGTACACCAGTGTTGTGTGCACAGCAGTGTTGTGTGCACAGCAGTGTCGTGTGCACCAGTGTTGTGTACACCAGTGTTGTGTGCAACATTGTTGTGTGCACCACTATTGTGCACACCATTGTTGTGCACACCAGTGTTGTTTACACCGTTGTGTACACCAGTGTTGTGTGTACCAGTGTTGTTTGGACCATTGTGTGCCCCAGTGTTGTGCACAGCAGTGTTGTGTGCACTAGTGTTGCGTGCACTAGTGTTGTGTGCACTAGTGTTGTTTGCACCAGTGTTATGTGCACCAGTGTTGTGAACACCAGTGTTGTGTGCAACAGTGTTGTGCACACCAGTGTTGTGTACACCAGTGTTACGTGCACCAGTATTGTGCACACCAGTGTTGTGTACACCAGTGTTACGTGCACCAGTATTGTGCACACCAGTGTTGTGTACACCAGTGTTACGGGCACCAGTATTGTGCACACCAGTGTTGTGTGCACCAGTGTTGTGTACACCAGTGTTGTGTACACCAGTGTTACGTGCACCAGTATTGTGAACACCAGTGTTGTGTGCACCAGTGTTGTGTACACCAGTGTTACGGGCACCAGTATTGTGCACACCAGTGTTGTGTGCACCAGTGTTGTGTACACCAGTGTTGTGTACACCAGTGTTACGTGCACCAGTATTGTGAACACCAGTGTTGTGTGCACCAGTGTTGTGTACACCAGTGTTATGTATACCAGTGTTACGTGCACCAGTATTGTGAACACCAGTGTTGTGTGCACCAGTATTGTGTACACCAGTGTTGTGTACACCAGTGTTGTGTACACCAGTGTTGTGTACACCAGTGTTGTGTACACCAGTGTTACGTGCACCAGAATTGTGAACACCAGTGTTATATGCACCAGTGTTGTGTACTGGGAGAGGCGTATGTACACAGTGTGTGCGTATATTAAAGCTGTGCTGACAACTGTCACCCAGGGTGTCACCCAGTGCGTCCATCAGTGTCACCCAGTGTGTCAGTGTCACCCAGTGTGTCACAGTGTCACACAGTGTCACACAGTATTCGCACAGTGTGTCACAGTGTAGCACAGTGTGTCACAGTGTCGCACAGTGTCACACAGTGTCGCACAGTGTCACAGTGTCGCACAGTGTCACACAGTGTCGCACAGTGTCACAGTGTCACACAGTGTCACACAGTGTCACACAGTGTCACACAGTATCACACAGTGTGTCGCAGTGTCACACAGTGTCACAAAGTGTCACACAGTATCACACAGTGTGTCGCACAGTGTCGCACAGTGTCGCACAGTGTCGCACAGTGTCGCACAGTGTCGCACAGTGTCGCACAGTGTCGCACAGTGTCACACAGTGTCGCACAGTGTCACACAGTGTCAGTGTCGCACAGTATCACACAGTGTCACACAGTGTCACACAGTGTCACACAGTATCACAGTGTCAGACAGTGTCACACAGTGTCACACAGTGTCACACAGTATCACAGTGTCAGACAGTGTCGCACAGTATCACACAGTGTCACACAGTGTCACACAGTGTCACACAGTATCACAGTGTCGCACAGTATCACACAGTGTCACACAGTGTCACACAGTGTCACACAGTGTCACACAGTATCACAGTGTCACACAGTGTCACACAGTGTCACACAGTGTCACACAGTGTCACACAGTGTCACACAGTATCACAGTGTCACACAGTATCACAGTGTCAGACAGTGTCGCACAGTATCACACAGTGTCACACAGTGTCACACAGTGTCACACAGTGTCACACAGTATCACAGTGTCACACAGTGTCACACAGTGTCACACAGTGTCACACAGTATCACAGTGTCACACAGTGTCGCACAGTGTCGCACAGTGTCACACAGTGTCGCACAGTGTGTCACACAGTGTCACACAATGTCACAGTGTCACACAGTGTCGCACAGTGTGTCACACAGTGTCACACAGTGTCACACAGTGTCACACAGTGTCACACAGTGTCACACAGTGTGTCACACAGTGTCACACAGTGTCGCACAGTGTGTCACACAGTGTCACACAGTGTCACACAGTGTCACACAGTGTCGCACAGTGTCACACAGTGTCACACAGTGTCGCACAGTGTGTCACACAGTGTCACACAGTGTCACACAGTGTCACACAGTGTCACACAGTGTCGCACAGTGTCACACAGTGTCACACAGTGTCACACAGTGTCACACAGTGTCGCACAGTGTCACACAGTGTCACACAGTGTCGCACAGTGTGTCACACAGTGTCACACAGTGTCACACAGTGTCACACAGTGTCACACAGTGTCGCACAGTGTGTCACACAGTGTCACACAGTGTCGCACAGTGTCACACAGTGTCGCACAGTGTCACACAGTGTCACACAGTGTCGCACAGTGTGTCACACAGTGTCACACAGTGTCACACAGTGTCACACAGTGTCACACAGTGTCACACAGTGTCGCACAGTGTGTCACACAGTGTCACACAGTGTCACACAGTGTCGCACAGTGTGTCACACAGTGTCACACAGTGTCACACAGTGTCACACAGTGTCACACAGTGTCACACAGTGTCGCACAGTGTCACACAGTGTCACACAGTATCACACAGTGTCACACAGTGTCACACAGTATCACACAGTGTCACACAGTGTCACACAGTAAGAGATGACGACCTGGTCTGATAATGTTAAGAAAATGTTCACTGTATGAACTGACCCGTCTGATGTATTGTGGTCGTGGAGGTGGTCGTGGAGGTGGTCGTGGAGGTGGTCGTGGAGATGGTCGTGGAGATGGTCATGGAGGTGGTGGTGGTCGTGGAGGTGGTTGTGGAGGTGGTCGTGGAGGTGGTCGTGGAGGTGGTCGTGGAGGTGGTCGTGGAGGTGGTTGTGGAGGTGGTCGTGGAGGTGGTCGTGGAGGTGGTCGTGGAGGTGGTCGTGGAGATGGTCGTGGAGATGGTCATGGAGGTGGTGGTGGTCGTGGAGGTGGTTGTGGAGGTGGTCGTGGAGGTGGTCGTGGAGTTGGTCGTGGAGGTGGTCGTGGAGGTGGTCGTGGAGGTGGTCGTGGAGGTGGTCGTGGTGGTGGTCGTGGAGGGGGTCGTGGAGGTGGTCGTGGAGGTGGTCGTGGAAGTGGTCGTGGAGGTGGTCGTGGAGGTCGAGTAGGTAGAGGTGGTCGTGGAGGTAGTGGAGGTCGAGTAGGTGGTGGATGTGGTCGTGGAGGTGGTTGTGGATGTGGTCGTGGAGGTGGTTGTGGAGGTGGTCGTGGAGGTGGTTGTGGTCGTGGAGGTGGTCGTGGAGGTGGAGGAGGTCGTGGAGGTGGAGGAGAGGAGGTCGTGGAGGTGGAGGAGAGGAGGTCGCGGAGGTGGAGGAGAGGAGGTCGTGGAGGTGGAGGAGTGGAGGTCGTGGAGGTGGAGGAGAGGAGGTCATGGAGGTGGAGGTCGTGGAGGTGGAGGAGAGGAGGCCGTGGAAGTGGAAGAGAGGAGGTCGTGGAGGTGGAGGAGTGGAGGCCGTGGAGGTGGAAGAGAGGAGTGGAGGTCGTGGAGGTGGAGTGGAGGAGGTGGAGGAGTGGAGGTCGTGGAGGTGGAGGAGAGGAGGTCGTGGAGGTGGAGGAGAGGAGGCCGTGGAGGAGTGGAGTGGAGGTGGTGGAGGTGGAGGTCGTGGAGGAGAGGAGGTCGTGGAGGTGGAGGAATGGAGGTCGTGGAGGAGTGGAGGCCGCGGAGGTGGAGGAGTGGAGGTGGAGGAGTGGAGGTCGTGGCGGAGAGGAGGTGGAGTGGAGGTCGTGGAGGTGGAGGAGTGGAGGTCGTGGAGGTGAGAGAAGGCCGTGGAGTGGAGGTCGTGGAAGTGGAGGTCGTGGAAGTGGAGAAGAGGTCGTGGAGGTCGTGGAGGTGGAGGTCGTGGAGGTGGAGGTCGTGGAGGTGGAGGTCGTGGAGGTGGAGGAGTGGAGGCCGTGGAGGAGTGGAGGTCGTGGAGGTGGAGGAGAGGAGGTCGTGGAGGTGGAGGTCGTGGAGGAGAGGAGGTCGTGGAGGTGGAGTGGAGATCGTGGAGGTGGAGTGGAGGTCGTTGAGGTGGAGGTCGTGGAGGTCGTGGAGGTGGAGGAGTGGAGGTCGTGGAGGTGGAGGAGTGGAGGTCGTGGAGGTGGAGGAGTGGAGGTCGTGGAGGTGGAGGAGAGGAGGCCGTGGAGGTGGAGGAGTGGAGGTCGTGGAGGTGGAGGAGAGGAGGCGGTGGAGGAGTGGAGGTCGTGGAGGTGGAGGAGTGGAGGTCGTGGAGGTGGAGGAGCGGAGGTCGTGGAGGTGGAGGAGCGGAGGTCGTGGAGGTGGAGAAAGTCACTTGTCTGAGGTGTGACCAGATAAGTGAAATTTGGCGGCGTTTCCCCGGAGAGTTTCTCACCACTACCACTACTACCACCACCACCACTACCACTACTACCACCACCACCACTACCACTACTACCACCACCACCACTACCACTACTACCACCACCACCACTACCACTACTACCACCACCACCACTACCACTACTACCACCACCACCACTACCACTACTACCACCACCACCACTACCACTACTACCACCACCACCACTACCACTACTACCACCACCACCACTACCACTACTACTACCACCACTACCACTACTACCACTACCACTACTACCACTACCACTACTACCACCACCACTACTACCATCACCACCACTACCACTACAACCACTGCTACCACCACTACCACCACTACTACCACCACTACCACTACAACCACTACTACCACCACCACTACCACTACTACCACCACCACTACTACCACCACTACCACCACCACTACCACTACTACCACCACTACTACCACCACTATACCACTACTACTACCACTACCACCACCACTACCACTACTACCACCACCACTACCACTACTACCACCACTACTACCACTACTACTACCACTACCACTACCACCACTACCACCACCACTACCACTACTACCACTACTACCATCCCTACCACCACTACCACCACCACTACCACCACTACTAACACCACCACTACCACTACTACCACCACTACCACCACCACTACCACTACTACCACTACTACCACCACCACTACCACTACCACCACACCACTACTATCACCACTACCACCACCACTACCACTATTACCACCACCACCACTACCACTACTACCACCACCACCACTACTACCGCCACTACCACCACCACCACTACCACCACCACCACTACCACCACCACTACCACTACTACCATCACTACCACTACTACCATCACTACCACCACTACCACCACTTCCACTACTACCACAACTATCACCACCACTACCACTACTACCACAGCTACCACCACTACTACCACCACTACCACAACTACCACCACTACCACAACAATGACAACTACCACAACTACCACCTCCCTCACTACCATAACTGGTACCTACCCTACCATTTACCTCCCCTCTCCTGCCTATAACTCCCCCCACTCGTTACATCATAGCACCACACCTCTAAATCCCCCTCCCGTTCCCCCTCCCGTTCCCCCTCCCGTTCCCCCTCCCGTTCCCCCTCCCGTTCCCCCTCCCGTTCCTCGGATCATTAAACAGTTAAGTGAGCAGAGTTAAGACTGGATGACCTGGTTGACTCTTTAACTGCCTTAAACTGTCCTGACTGTTATACCCTGACACCAGTCTGCCTGCCTGGACGGTGTTCCGTGGACTGGTCCATGACCAGGCCTCGCGTGGATCAGGGTATAATCAACCTGACTGTTACTGCTGGCAGGAAGTGAGGTCATGCAGTCAGGGAGGTCATGCAGTCAGGGAGGTCATGCAGTCAGGGAGGTCAGTGACTGGAACAATACACATAACCAGCACATAGGAGAGAGGATCTTACCACGACGTTTCGGTCTGACTTGGACCATTTACAGTCATACTATCGTTACGATGACCTTGTAAATTATCCAAGCCTGACCGAAACGTTGTCGTAAGCTGGTCTCTCCTATGTGCGGATTATTTTTGGTGTTATTGTGAGTGCTGGAGTGTGACTGATCTCTAGTGACTGACTCAAGTCTTTAATGACTGATGGTTCCCACAAAGAGGACGATACTGTTAACTTGGGTAGTGGAGGGTTAACAATACACTGTTAACATGGAATGGTTGGATTGCGTGTGATAACTAGATTGTTTCTCTGCTTGACACCCATGGTGGTACATGTGGTACAGGTCCCTCACACCCGTCTTGTTCCTGCCCACCTAGCAGTAAAAATAGGTACCTGGACACCCATGGTGGTACATGTGGTACAGGTCCCTCACACCCGTCTTGTTCCTGCCCACCTAGCAGTAAAAATAGGTACCTGTGGGATAGCCGAGTATTGTAGGTCACCTCCAGGGAAGACTGCTAGAAAACTCTAGCAGCAACAGCTACTGTTGCGAGACTGGAAGTGTTGAACATTATTTGTGAGGAAACGTAATATTAATTGTGTTGATAAGTCATTCCCCTTATCATGCCACCCCCCTACTATAACCCCCCTCCCCATCACCCCCACCTCTAATGCCACCTTCTGCCACCACGCACCCCTCCCTCTTTTTCCACTCCCTCACTACCCACCCATCCTCACCTCCCCCTGAAACACATCCCCCGAGATATTGATTCTGTACATCAAGCGCCACAGTCCTCCCAACACTGGCAGAAAACTCCAGCATTTGCAAATATATCCATAACATTAGCTTTATTCTCTATTAAAAGTTACAGAACTACATGGATGATACAGCTGTTGTATTATTTTGAGAGAGACCTCGTGGGCTGTGAAGTGTGTCAGGGCAAAACTTGTTGTATCTTGGAGGCGTCACTGAGACCAGGCAGGCTGGGCGCCGACGCCCCTGGCTCCACTTCTCTATATTATTGTATTTTCTCTATGCAGGGTGTGTTATGTTGCAAGCTGCGGTGGTGCGCTCGGGTTAGCTATGATTCTGCTTCAACATATCCAGTGTAAATGAAAGGAAATACCAGGTCAATTGAGGTGTATTACGTATATGGTTGTATGACCGGGAGAATGAGGGGATGGCAACTGTGTTGGTCCCCTCGGTGTGTTAACGGGAAAGATGGCGGAGTAAAGGAGCCACAGCAACACCTCCCACACCTTCCTCAGTGTTTTCCTCCGCAACACATCTCGAATATGGAAGAAGTGGAGGAGGAGATGGAGGGGGAGGATAATTAAGACTCCCTTCACACTAAGACGTATGTGTGTGTGTGTGTGTGTGTGTGTGTTGTGAGCACACTTGTGGAGGTATATAAGACAGAACACCCTCCAGCAGGAGAAACAGCAGTGTCTTGCAAGAAACTCACAGACAAATGCAGTTACTGAACACTGAAACTAGCTTTAAGACTGTCATCCATCTAGCACTGCTCACCCACTGGATTACTGCTCACCCATCCACTACCAGTCATCACCCAGACCAGCTCAACCTCCTTCATCCATCGAGATAAACAAAGTAAGAATCACAGTTTTTCCCGAGAAAAATGAGAGATGTGAGTAGTAACTCTACAAACACTACACAAACTGTAGCATACATACAAACAGTAGTTCTGAGGACTCGTAGAAGTGATCTTAACAGTAGAGTAGGTAGATATAACGTAGATATAACGTAGATATAACGTAGATATAACGTAGAAACCCCAGGAGCTAGTGCAGCTAACGAAATCTAGGATTTCAGATAACAGTAACACAGAATAAATTTGTAAGTGTTGGTAAGGTGTTACACACGTGTTGTAGACCTACACCGTGGTAGATATATGTACATATATCTAGATATATCCTATAACTTTACCTAGTTAATCCAAGAAGTGTATTTAGATTATCATGGTGTTAGCTTAATTCTCATGTTATCGTGTCAACTTGATCCTCTCCCCAGGTTACCTGTGACCTAGCCAGGTTATCTGTGACCTAGCCAGGTTATCTGTGACCTAGCCAGGTTATCTGTGACCTAGCCAGGTTACCTGTGACCTAGCTAGGTTACCTGTGACCTAGCCAGGTTACCTGTGACCTAGCTAGGTTACCTGTGACCTACCCAGGTCACCTGTGACCTAGCCAGGTTACCTGTGACCTAGCCAGGTTATCTGTGACCTAGCTAGGTTACCTGTGACCTAGCCAGGTTACCTGTGACCTAGCCAGGTCACCTGTGACCTAGCCAGGTCACCTGTGACCTACCCAGGTTACCTGTGACCTACCCAGGTCACCTGTGACCTAGGTCAGAATCAAGGCAACGTCTCAAACACTAACATTAACAAGTGTTTAAGGTTTAAGTATGAATGTTGGTAATTAATTTAGTGTTGTGAATATAATCAATATTTTTAAGGATAACAGAAAGATAAGACACATATATGTTACATATGTGTTATTTGTGTTAAGAACAGGAAGGAGCACTGCTGGAAGCCTACTGGCCCATGCTAGGCAGGTCTAAGTCACACCCACTTAAGGAAGGAGCACTGCTGGAAGCCTACTGGCCCATGCTAGGCAGGTCTAAGTCACACCCACTTAAGGAAGGAGCACTGCTGGAAGCCTACTGGCCCATGCTAGGCAGGTCTAAGTCACACCCACTTAAGGAAGGAGCACTGCTGGAAGCCTACTGGCCCATGCTAGGCAGGTCTAAGTCACACCCACTTAAGGAAGGAGCACTGCTGGAAGCCTACTGGCTCATGCTAGGCAGGTCTAAGTCACACCCACTTAAGGAAGGAGCACTGCTGGAAGCCTACTGGCCCATGCTAGGCAGGTCTAAGTCACACCCACTTAAGGAAGGAGCACTGCTGGAAGCCTACTGGCCCATGCTAGGCAGGTCTAAGTCACATCCACTTAAGGAAGGAGCACTGCTGGAAGCCTACTGGCCCATGCTAGGCAGGTCTAAGTCACACCCACTTAAGGAAGGAGCACTGCTGGAAGCCTACTGGCCCATACTATAACATTTCTCTACTATACTATACCATTTCTCTACTGGCCCATGCTAGGCAGGTCTAAGGCACACCCACTTAAGGAAGGAGCACTGCTGGAAGCCTACTGGCCCATGCTAGGCAGGTCTAAGTCACACCCACTTAAGGAAGGAGCACTGCTGGAAGCCTACTGGCCCATGCTAGGCAGGTCTAAGTCACATCCACTTAAGGAAGGAGCACTGCTGGAAGCCTACTGGCCCATGCTAGGCAGGTCTAAGTCACACCCACTTAAGGAAGGAGCACTGCTGGAAGCCTACTGGCCCATGCTAGGCAGGTCTAAGTCACATCCACTTAAGGAAGGAGCACTGCTGGAAGCCTACTGGCCCATGCTAGGCAGGTCTAAGTCACACCCACTTAAGGAAGGAGCACTGCTGGAAGCCTACTGGCCCATGCTAGGCAGGTCTAAGTCACATCCACTTAAGGAAGGAGCACTGCTGGAAGCCTACTGGCCCATGCTAGGCAGGTCTAAGTCACACCCACTTAAGGAAGGAGCACTGCTGGAAGCCTACTGGCTCATGCTAGGCAGGTCTAAGTCACACCCACTTAAGGAAGGAGCACTGCTGGAAGCCTACTGGCCCATGCTAGGCAGGTCTAAGTCACACCCACTTAAGGAAGGAGCACTGCTGGAAGCCTACTGGCCCATGCTAGGCAGGTCTAAGTCACATCCACTTAAGGAAGGAGCACTGCTGGAAGCCTACTGGCCCATGCTAGGCAGGTCTAAGTCACACCCACTTAAGGAAGGAGCACTGCTGGAAGCCTACTGGCCCATGCTAGGCAGGTCTAAGTCACATCCACTTAAGGAAGGAGCACTGCTGGAAGCCTACTGGCCCATGCTAGGCAGGTCTAAGTCACACCCACTTAAGGAAGGAGCACTGCTGGAAGCCTACTGGCCCATACTATAACATTTCTCTACTATACTATACCATTTCTCTACTGGCCCATGCTAGGCAGGTCTAAGGCACACCCACTTAAGGAAGGAGCACTGCTGGAAGCCTACTGGCCCATACTATAACATTTCTCTACTATACTATACCATTTCTCTACTGGCCCATGCTAGGCAGGTATAAGTCACACCCACTTAAGGAAGGAGCACTGATGTAGGCCTACTGGCCCATACTATACCATTTCTCTACTGGCCCATACTAGGCAGGTCCGAGTCACACCCACTCATGTACTTGTCTAACTTATTTTTAAAGCTACACAAGGTTTTAGCTTCAATAACGCTACTCGGGAGTTTGTTCCACAACTCTGTTTTCCTATATCCTTCCTCAGTCTATTTTTGGTCAAGTCAAAGTCATTGCTTTGAGTCCTGTTTTGGTTAAATATCTATAACACGTTATTCACATCGGCAGTTAGTTGAGAGGAAACAGTTTGGTTAATATAACTGCCACAGGTTCCTTTATTGTAGACACGCCAGCAATAAAAGTTTAAAGCCGAGCAGAAGAGGCATTTTCCAGGAATATTTCCTGACACATGAATGGTATACAATACCAACGAGATGAAATCAGACACGATGTACAACATCTGGGAATCTTTATTGTAGACGTTTCGCCCTCCAGTGGCTTTATCAATACAAAATTAAGGATGTAATGTGAAGACTGTAAAACTATGTACTAAACTTGAGGTAATCAGTCCCTCAGTCTTGTTGGTGAAGATCACCGTAGTGTTGGAGACTGTGAAGCACAGTCAACGTTACCTGGGTATGTGAAGATCACCGTAGTGTTGGAGACTGTGAAGCACAGTCAACGTTACCTGGGTATGTGAAGATCACCGTAGTGTTGGAGACTGTGAAACACAGTCAACGTTACCTGCGTATGTGAAGATCACCGTAGTGTTGGAGACTGTGAAACACAATGTTACCTGAGTATGTGAAGATCACCGTAGTGTTGCAGACTGTGAAACACAGTCAACGTTACCTGCGTATGTGAAGATCACCGTAGTGTTGGAGACTTTGAAACACAGTCAATGTTACCTGGGTATGTGAAGATCACCGTAGAGTTGGAGACTGTGAAGCACAGTCAATGTTACCTGGGTATGTGAAGATCACCGTAGTGTTGGAGACTTTGAAACACAGTCAACGTTACCTGCGTATGTGAAGATCACCGTAGTGTTGGAGACTGTGAAACACAGTCAACGTTACCTGGGTATGTGAAGATCACCGTAGTGTTGGAGACTGTGAAACAGTCAACGTTACCTGGATATGTGAAGATCACCGTAGTGTTGGAGACAGTGAAACGCAATGTTACCTGGGTATGTGAAGATCACCGTAGTGTTGGAGACTGAAGCACAGTTAACGTTACCTGGGTATGTGATCACCGTAGTGTTGGAGACTGTGAAGCACAGTCAATGTTACCTGGGTATGTGAAGATCACCGTAGTGTTGGAGACTGTGAAACACAATCTTACCTGGGTATGTGAAGATCACCGTAGTGTTGGAGACTGTGAAGCACAGTCAACGTTACCTGGGTATGTGAAGATCACCGTAGTGTTGGAGACTGTCAAACACAGTCAATGTTACCTGGGTATGTGAAGATCACCGTAGCGTTGGAGACTGTGAAACACAGTCAATGTTACCTGGGTATGTGAAGATCACGGTAGTGTTGGAGACTGTGAAACACAGTCAATGTTTCCTGGGTATGTGAAGATCACCGTAGTGTTGGAGACTGTGAAACAGTCAACGTTACCTGGGTATGTGAAGATCACGGTAGTGCTGGAGACTGTGAAACACAGTCAACGTTACCTGGGTATGTGAAGATCACCGTAGTGTTGGGGACTGTGAAACAGTCAACGTTACCTGGGTATGTGAAGATCACGGTAGTGCTGGAGACTGTGAAACACAGTCAATGTTACCTGGGTATGTGAAGATCACCGTAGTGTTGGAGACTGTGAAACAGTCAACGTTACCTGAGTATCTGAAGATCACCGTAGTGTTGGAGACTGTGAAGCACAGTCAACGTTACCTGGGTATGTGAAGATCACCGTAGTGTTGGAGACTGTGAAACAGTCAATGTTACCTGGGTATGTGAAGATCACCGTAGTGTTGGAGACTGTGAAGCACAGTCAATGTTACCTGGGTATGTGAAGATCACGGTAGTGTTGGAGACTGTGAAACACAGTCAACGTTACCTGGGTATGTGAAGATCACCGTAGTGTTGGAGACTGTGAAACAGTCAACGTTACCTGGGTATGTGAAGATCACCGTAGTGTTGGAGACTGTGAAACACAGTCAATGTTACCTGGGTATATGAAGATCACCGTAGTGTTGCAGACTGTGAAACACAGTCAACGTTACCTGGGTATGTGATCACCGTAGTGTTGGAGACTGTGAAACACAGTCAATGTTACCTGGGTATGTGAAGATCACCGTAGTGTTGGAGACTGTGAAAAACAGCCAATGTTTCCTGGGTATGTGAAGATCACCGTAGTGTTGGAGACTGTGAAGCACAGTCAACGTTACCTGGGTATGTGAAGATCACCGTAGTGTTGGAGACTGTGAAGCACAGTTAACGTTACCTGGGTATGTGAAGATCACCGTAGTGTTGGAGACTGTGAAACACAGTCAATGTTACCTGGGTATGTAAAGATCACCGTAGTGTTGGAGACTGTGAAGCACAGTCATCGTTACCTGGGTATGTAAAGATCACCGTAGTGTTGGAGACTGTGAAGCACAGTCAACGTTACCTGGGTATGTGAAGATCACCGTAGTGTTGGAGATTGTGAAACACAGTCAATGTTACCTGGGTATGTAAAGATCACCGTAGTGTTGGAGACTGTGAAGCACAGTCATCGTTACCTGGGTATGTAAAGATCACCGTAGTGTTGGAGACTGTGAAGCACAGTCAACGTTACCTGGGTATGTGAAGATCACCGTAGTGTTGGAGACTGTGAAACAGTCAACATTACCTGGGTATGTGAAGATCACCGTAGTGTTGGAGACTGTGAAACGCAGTCAATGTTACCTGGGTATGTGAAGATCACCGTAGTGTTGGAGACTGAAGCACAGTTAACGTTACCTGGGTATGTGATCACCGTAGTGTTGGAGACTGTGAAGCACAGTCAATGTTACCTGGGTATGTGAAGATCACCGTAGTGTTGGAGACTGTGAAACACAATGTTACCTGGGTATGTGAAGATCACCGTAGTGTTGGAGACTGTGAAGCACAGTCAACGTTACCTGGGTATGTGAAGATCACCGTAGTGCTGGAGACTGTGAAACACAGTCAATGTTACCTGGGTATGTGAAGATCACCGTAGTGTTGGATACTGTGAAACAGTCAATGTTACCTGGGTATGTGAAGATCACCGTAGTGTTGGAGACTGTGAAACAGTCAATGTTACCTGGGTATGTGAAGATCACCGTAGTGTTGGAGACTGTGAAGCACAGTCGACGTTACCTGGGTATGTGAAGATCACCGTACTGTTGGAGACTGAAACAGTCAACGTTACCTGGGTATGTGAAGATCACCGTAGTGTTGGAGACTGTGAAACACAGTCAATGTTACCTGGGTATGTGAACATCACCGTAGTGTTGGAGACTGTGAAGCACAGTCAACGTTACCTGGGTATGTGAAGATCACCGTAGTGTTGGAGACTGTGAAGCACAGTCAACATTACCTGGGTATGTGAAGATCACCGTAGTGTTGGAGACTGTGAAGCACAGTCAACGTTACCTGGGTATGTGAAGATCACCGTAGTGTTGGAGACTGTGAAACACAGTTAATGTTACCTGGGTATGTGAACATCACCGTAGTGTTGGAGACTGTGAAACACAGTCAATGTTACCTGGGTATGTGAACATCACCGTAGTGTTGGAGACTGTGAAGCACAGTCAACGTTACCTGGGTATGTGAAGATCACCGTAGTGTTGGAGACTGTGAAACACAGTTAATGTTACCTGGGTATGTGAACATCACCGTAGTGTTGGAGACTGTGAAACACAGTCAATGTTACCTGGGTATGTGATCACCGTAGTGTTGGAGACTGTGAAGCACAGTCGACGTTACCTGGGTATGTGAAGATCACCGTACTGTTGGAGACTGAAACAGTCAACGTTACCTGGGTATGTGAAGATCACCGTAGTGTTGGAGAATGTGAAACACAGTCAATGTTACCTGGGTATGTGAACATCACCGTAGTGTTGGAGACTGTGAAGCACAGTCAACGTTACCTGGGTATGTGAAGATCACCGTAGTGTTGGAGACTGTGAAACACAGTTAATGTTACCTGGGTATGTGAACATCACCGTAGTGTTGGAGACTGTGAAACACAGTCAATGTTACCTGGGTATGTGAACATCACCGTAGTGTTGGAGACTGTGAAGCACAGTCAACGTTACCTGGGTATGTGAAGATCACCGTAGTGTTGGAGACTGTGAAACACAGTTAATGTTACCTGGGTATGTGAACATCACCGTAGTGTTGGAGACTGTGAAACACAGTCAATGTTACCTGGGTATGTGATCACCGTAGTGTTGGAGACTGTGAAGCACAGTCAACGTTACCTGGGTATGTGAAGCTCACCGTAGTGTTGGAGACTGTGAAACACAGTCAATGTTACCTGGGTATGTGATCACCGTAGTGTTGGAGACTGTGAAGCACAGTCAACGTTACCTGGCTATGTGAAGATCACCGTAGTGTTGGAGACTGTGAAACAGTCAACGTTACCTGGGTATGTGAAGATCACCGTAGTGTTGGAGACTGTGAAACACAGTCAACGTTACCTGGGTATGTGAAGATCACCGTAGTGTTGGAGACTGTGAAACAGTCAACGTTACCTGGGTATGTGAAGATCACCGTAGTGTTGGAGACTGTGAAACAGTCAACGTTACCTGGGTATGTGAAGATCACCGTAGTGTTGGAGACTGTGAAACAGTCAACGTTACCTGGGTATGTGAAGATCACCGTAGTGTTGGAGACTGTGAAACAGTCAACGTTACCTGGGTATGTGAAGATCACCGTAGAGT
>NC_091317.1:32613564-32741064 GCF_038502225.1 Cherax quadricarinatus | reverse complement strand
TCACATATACATGACTCACATATACATGACTCACATATACATGACTCACATATACATGACTCACATATACATGACTCACAGTATACATGACTCACACATACATGACTCACATATACATGACTCAGAGTATACATGACTCACATATACATGACTCACATATACATGACTCACAGTATACATGACTCACATATACATGACTCACATATACATGACTCACAGTATACATGACTCACACATACATGACTCACATATACATGACTCAGAGTATACATGACACATACATGTATTAAGACAGTTACTATCACAGAACAATGTGGTGGCAGGTTCAGGGAACATTGTTGACGGGAGGTTATATTGCCTGGTCAGGAGCCAGGGAAGGCGAGGGGAGACTAGCAAGGGGAGGGGTGAGGGGAGACTAGCAAGGGGAGGGGTGAGCGGAGACTGGGGAGGGGTGAGGGGAGACTAGCAAGTGGAGGGGTGAGGGAAGACTAGCAAGGGGAGGGGTGAGGGGAGACTAGCAAGGGGAGGGGTGAAGGAAGACTAGCAAGGGGAGGGGTGAAGGAAGACTAGCAAGGGGAGGGGTGAGGGGAGACTAGCAAGGGGAGGGGTGAGGGGAGACTAGCAAGGGGAGGTAACATCTGCTGCCTCAGGTATCACAGGAAAGCTAATGTGTATTCTGGTGGAAGAGAGATGTGTCGTGTCTGTGGGATACCTCAGGGATTCGTCAGGGATACCTCAAGGATACCTCAAAGGGGGTTTCCGGGGGTCAACTCCCCCACTATCCGGTCCCAGACCCGGCTTCCTGGTGGATCAACACTTGATGAACCAGGTTGTTATTGATGGTCACACGCAGCTCAAGGTACCAACAACAATAGCTTGGCTGGTCACTCACGTGAGCAACCTGTCAAGTTCCTCTGGAAGATGACCAATAGTGTTGGTTATATATTTGTGGAGGGAAGGAAGGACGGAAGGAGGGACGGAAGGAAGGAGGGAAGGAAGGAAGGAGGGAAGGAAGGAAGGAAGGAAGGAAGGAAGGAAGGAGGGAAGGAAGGAAGGAGGGAAGGAAGGAAGGAAGGAAGGAAGGAAGGAAGGAGGGAAGGAAGGAAGGAGGGAAGGAAGGACGGAAGGAGGGACGGAAGGAAGGAGGGAAGGAAGGAAGGAGGGAAGGAAGGAGGGAAGGAAGGAAGGAAGGAAGGAGGGAAGGAAGGAGGGAAGGAAGGAAGGAGGGAAGGAAGGAGGGAAGGAAGGAAGGAAGGAGGGAAGGAAGGAGGGAAGGAAGGAAGGAGGGAAGGAAGGAGGGAAGGAAGGAAGGAAGGAAGGAGGGAAGGAAGGAGGGAAGGAAGGAAGGAGGGAAGGAAGGAAGGAAGGAGGGAAGGAAGGAGGGAAGGAAGGAAGGAGGGAAGGAAGGAGGGAAGGAAGGAAGGAAGGAAGGAGGGAAGGAAGGAGGGAAGGAAGGAAGGAAGGAAGGAGGGAAGGAAGGAAGGAAGGAGGGACGGAAGGAAGGAGGGAAGGAAGGAGGGAAGGAAGGAAGGAAGGAAGGAGGGAAGGAAGGAGGGAAGGAAGGAAGGAAGGAAGGAGGGAAGGAAGGAAGGAAGGAGGGAAGGAAGGAAGGAAGGAGGGAAGGAAGGAAGGAGGGAAGGAAGGAAGGAGGGAAGGAAGGAAGGAGGGAAGAAAGGAAGGAAGGTGGGAGTGAATGAAGGAGGCAAGGAAGGAAGGAGGGAGGGAAGGAAGGAGGGAGGGAAGGAAGGAAGGAGGGAAGGAAGGAGGGAAGGAAGAATGAAAGAAAGGAAGGGAAGGAACTAGGGAAGGACGGAAGGAATGAAGGAGGGAAGGAAAGAAGGAGGGAAGGAAGGAAGGAAGGAGGGAAGGAAGAAAGGAGGGAGGGAAGGAGGGAAGGAAGGAAGGAGGGAAGGAAGGAGGGAATAAAGGAAGGAAGGAAGGAGGGAAGGAAGGAGGGAAGGAAGGAAGGAAGGAGGGAAGAAAGGAAGGAAGGACGGAAGGAAGGAGGGAATGAAAGAGGAAAGGAAGGAAGGGGGAAAGAAGGAAGGAAGGAAGGAGGGAATGAAAGAGGAAAGGAAGGGAAGGAAGGAAGGAAAGAGGGAAGGAGAGAAGGAAGGTGGGAAGGAAGGAAGGAAGGAAAGAGGGAAGGAAAGAAGGAAGGAAGGAGGGAAGGAAACAAGGAAGGAGGGAGGGAAGGAAGGAAGGAGGAAAGAAGGAAGGAAGGAGGGAAGGAAGGAAGGTAGGAAGGAGGGAAGGAAAGAAGGAAGGAAGGAAGGGAAGAAAGGAAGGGAAGAAATGAAGGAAGGGAAGGAAGGTAGGAAGGGACGGAGGGAAGGAAGGAAGGGAAGAAAGGGAGGGAAGGAAGGAGGGAAAAAAGAATGGAAGGAAGGAAGGAGGAAAGGAAAGATGGAGGGAATGAAGAGAAGGAAGGAGGGAAGGAAGGAAGGAATAAAGGAAAGAAGGAAGGGAAGGAAGGAAGGAAGGAAGGAGGGAGTGAAAGAGGGAAGGAAGGAGGGAAAGAGGGAAGGAAAGGAAGGAGGGAAGGAAGGAAGGAGGGAAGGAAGGAGGGAAGGAAGGAGGGAAGGAAAGAAGTAAGGAAGGAAGGAAGGAAGGGAGGGAAGGACTGAAGGAAAGAAGGAAGGAAGGAAAGGGAAGGAAAGAAGGAAGGAGGGAAGGAAGGAGGGAAGAAAGGAGGAAAGGAAAGAAGGAGGGAAGGAAGGTAGGAAGGAAGGAAAAAAGGAAGGGAAGAAAGGAAGGAAGGGAAGGAAGGTAGGATGGGAAAAAAGAAAGGAGGGAAGGAAGGAAGGAGGGAAAGAAAGAAGGAAGGGAAGAAAGGAAAGAGGGAAGGCAGGAGGGAAGGAAGGAAGGAGGAAAGGAAAGAAGGAGGGAAGGAAGAGAAGGAAGGAGGGAAGGAAGAGAAGGAAGGAAGGAGGGAAGGAAGGAAGGAAGGAAGGAATAAAGGAAGGAATAGAAGAAATGAAGGAAGGGAAGGAAGAAAGGAGGGAAGTAAGGAAGGGAAGGAAGGTAGGAAGGGAAGGAAGGTAGGAAGGGAGGGAAGGAAGGGAGGGAAGGAAGGTAGGAAGGGAAGGAAGGTAGGAAGGGAGGGAAGGAAGGAAGGGAAGGAAGGTAGGAAGGGAAGGAAGGTAGGAAGGGAGGGAAGGAAGGAAGGGAAGGAAGGTAGTTAAGGAAGGAAGTGAAGGAAGGAAGGAAGTGAAGGAAGGAAGGAAGGCCCTGTTTTGATTTGTCTACATCTTACCAGGTATCCCTTAAGGTCATCTTACCAGGTATCCCTGAAGGTCGTCTTACCAGGTATCCCTTAAGGTCATCTTACCAGGTATCCCTGAAGGTCGTCTTACCAGGTATCCCTGAAGGTCGTCTTACCAGGTATCCCTGAAGGTCGTCTTACCAGGTATCCCTGAAGGTCGTCTTACCAGGTATCCCTGAAGGTCGTCTTACCAGGTATCTCTGAAGGTCGTACTGTGTCTTGTACATTACTGTCTTGTACATTACTGTCTTGTACATTACTGTCTTGTACATTACTGTCTTGTACAGTACTGTCTTGTACAGTACTGTCTTGTACAGTACTGTCTTGTACATTACTGTCTTGTACAGTACTGTCTTGTACATTACTGTCTTGTACAGTACTGTCTTGTACATTACTGTCTTGTACATTACTGTCTTGTACAGTACTGTCTTGTACATTACTGTCTTGTACAGTACTGTCTTGTACATTACTGTCTTGTACATTACTGTCTTGTACAGTACTGTCTTGTACATTACTGTCTTGTACATTACTGTCTTGTACAGTACTGTCTTGTACATTACTGTCTTGTACATTACTGTCTTGTACAGTACTGTCTTGTACAGTACTGTCTTGTACAGTACTGTCTTGTACATTACTGTCTTGTACATTACTGTCTTGTACAGTACTGTCTTGTACATTACTGTCTTGTACATTACTGTCTTGTACAGTACTGTCTTGTACATTACTGTCTTGTACATTACTGTCTTGTACAGTACTGTCTTGTACATTACTGTCTTGTACATTACTGTCTTGTACAGTACTGTCTTGTACAGTACTGTCTTGTACAGTACTGTCTTGTACAGTACTGTCTTGTACAGTACTGTCTTGTACATTACTGTCTTGTACAGTACTGTCTTGTACAGTACTGTCTTGTACATTACTGTCTTGTACAGTACTGTCTTGTACATTACTGTCTTGTACAGTACTGTCTTGTACAGTACTGTCTTGTACAGTACTGTCTTGTACATTACTGTCTTGTACAGTACTGTCTTGTACATTACTGTCTTGTACATTACTGTCTTGTACATTACTGTCTTGTACATTACTGTCTTGTACAGTACTGTCTTGTACATTACTGTCTTGTACATTACTGTCTTGTACATTACTGTCTTGTACATTACTGTCTTGTACAGTACTGTGTCTTGTACATTACTGTCTTGTACATTACTGTCTTGTACATTACTGTCTTGTACAGTACTGTGTCTTGTACATTACTGTCTTGTACATTACTGTCTTGTACAGTACTGTCTTGTACATTACTGTCTTGTACAGTACTGTGTCTTGTACATTACTGTCTTGTACATTACTGTCTTGTACATTACTGTCTTGTACAGTACTGTGTCTTGTACATTACTGTCTTGTACAGTACTGTCTTGTACATTACTGTCTTGTACAGTACTGTGTCTTGTACATTACTGTCTTGTACAGTACTGTCTTGTACATTACTGTCTTGTACAGTACTGTCTTGTACATTACTGTCTTGTACATTACTGTCTTGTACAGTACTGTCTTGTACATTACTGTCTTGTACAGTACTGTCTTGTACATTACTGTCTTGTACAGTACTGTCTTGTACATTACTGTCTTGTACATTACTGTCTTGTACAGTACTGTCTTGTACATTACTGTCTTGTACAGTACTGTCTTGTACATTACTGTCTTGTACAGTACTGTCTTGTACATTACTGTCTTGTACAGTACTGTCTTGTACAGTACTGTCTTGTACATTACTGTCTTGTGCAGTACTGTCTTGTACATTACTGTCTTGTACATTACTGTCTTGTACAGTACTGTCTTGTACATTACTGTCTTGTACAGTACTGTGTCTTGTACAGTACTGTCTTGTACAGTACTGTGTCTTGTACAGTACTGTGTCTTGTACAGTACTGTGTCTTGTACAGTACTGTGTCTTGTACAGTACTGTGTCTTGTACAGTACTGTGTCTTGTACAGTACTGTCTTGTACAGTACTGTGTCTTGTACAGTACTGTGTCTTGTACATTACTGTCTTGTACAGTACTGTCTTGTACAGTACTGTCTTGTACATTACTGTCTTGTACAGTACTGTCTTGTACAGTACTGTCTTGTACAGTACTGTCTTGTACAGTACTGTCTTGTACATTACTGTCTTGTACATTACTGTCTTGTACAGTACTGTGTCTTGTACAGTACTGTCTTGTACATTACTGTCTTGTACAGTACTGTCTTGTACATTACTGTCTTGTACATTACTGTCTTGTACAGTACTGTCTTGTACAGTACTGTCTTGTACAGTACTGTCTTGTACAGTACTGTCTTGTACATTACTGTCTTGTACAGTACTGTCTTGTACATTACTGTCTTGTACATTACTGTCTTGTACATTACTGTCTTGTACATTACTGTCTTGTACATTACTGTCTTGTACATTACTGTCTTGTACATTACTGTCTTGTACAGTACTGTCTTGTACATTACTGTCTTGTACAGTACTGTCTTGTACATTACTGTCTTGTACAGTACTGTCTTGTACATTACTGTCTTGTACAGTACTGTCTTGTACATTACTGTCTTGTACAGTACTGTCTTGTACATTACTGTCTTGTACATTACTGTCTTGTACATTACTGTCTTGTACATTACTGTCTTGTACATTACTGTCTTGTACAGTACTGTCTTGTACATTACTGTCTTGTACATTACTGTCTTGTACAGTACTGTCTTGTACATTACTGTCTTGTACATTACTGTCTTGTACATTACTGTCTTGTACAGTACTGTGTCTTGTACATTACTGTCTTGTACAGTACTGTCTTGTACATTACTGTCTTGTACATTACTGTCTTGTACAGTACTGTCTTGTACAGTACTGTGTCTTGTACATTACTGTCTTGTACAGTACTGTCTTGTACAGTACTGTGTCTTGTACATTACTGTCTTGTACAGTACTGTCTTGTGCATTACTGTCTTGTACAGTACTGTCTTGTACAGTACTGTCTTGTACAGTACTGTCTTGTACAGTATTGTCTTGTACAGTACTGTCTTGTACATTACTGTTACTGTCTTGTACAGTACTGTCTTGTACAGTACTGTCTTGTACAGTACTGTCTTGTACAGTACTGTCTTGTACATTACTGTCTTGTACAGTACTGTCTTGTACAGTTGTACAGTACTGTCTTGTACAGTACTGTCTTGTACATTACTGTCTTGTACAGTACTGTGTCTTGTACAGTACTGTCTTGTACATTACTGTCTTGTACAGTACTGTCTTGTACAGTACTGTGTCTTGTACATTACTGTCTTGTACAGTACTGTCTTGTACATTACTGTCTTGTACAGTACTGTGTCTTGTACAGTACTGTCTTGTACAGTACTGTCTTGTACAGTACTGTCTTGTACAGTACTGTGTCTTGTACATTACTGTCTTGTACAGTACTGTCTTGTACATTACTGTCTTGTACAGTACTGTCTTGTACAGTACTGTCTTGTACATTACTGTCTTGTACAGTACTGTCTTGTACAGTACTGTGTCTTGTACAGTACTGTGTCTTGTACTGTCTTGTACAGTACTGTCTTGTACATTACTGTCTTGTACAGTACTGTCTTGTACATTACTGTCTTGTACATTACTGTCTTGTACAGTACTGTCTTGTACATTACTGTCTTGTACAGTACTGTCTTGTACATTACTGTACTGTCTTGTACATTACTGTCTTGTACAGTACTGTCTTGTACATTACTGTCTTGTACAGTACTGTCTTGTACATTACTGTCTTGTACAGTACTGTCTTGTACATTGTCTTGTACAGTACTGTCTTGTACAGTACTGTCTTGTACATTACTGTCTTGTACAGTGTCTTGTACATTACTGTCTTGTACAGTACTGTCTTGTACATACTGTGTCTTGTACAGTACTGTCTTGTACAGTACTGTGTCTTGTACATGTCTTGTACAGTACTGTCTTGTACAGTACTGTCTTGTACTGTCTTGTACAGTACTGTGTCAGTACTGTCTTGTACAGTACTGTGTCTTGTACAGTACTGTCTTGTACATTACTGTCTTGTACATTACTGTCTTGTACAGTACTGTGTCTTGTACATTACTGTCTTGTACAGTACTGTCTTGTACATTACTGTCTTGTACAGTACTGTCTTGTACATTACTGTCTTGTACAGTACTGTGTCTTGTACATACTGTCTTGTACAGTAGTGTCTTGTACAGTACTGTCTTGTACATTACTGTCTTGTACAGTACTGTCTTGTACATTACTGTCTTGTACATTACTGTCTTGTACAGTACTGTCTTGTACATTACTGTCTTGTACAGTACTGTCTTGTACATTACTGTCTTGTACAGTACTGTCTTGTACATTACTGTCTTGTACATTACTGTCTTGTACAGTACTGTCTTGTACATTACTGTCTTGTACAGTACTGTCTTGTACATTACTGTCTTGTACAGTACTGTCTTGTACATTACTGTCTTGTACAGTACTGTCTTGTACAGTACTGTCTTGTACATTACTGTCTTGTACATTACTGCTTGTACATTACTGTACTGTCTTGTACATTACTGTCTTGTACATTACTGTCTTGTACATTACTGTCTTGTACTGTCTTGTACATTACTGTCTTGTACAGTACTGTGTCTTGTACAGTACTGTCTTGTAAAGTACTGTGTCTTGTACATTACTGTCTTGTACAGTACTGTCTTGTACAGTACTGTGTCTTGTACATTACTGTCTTGTACAGTACTGTCTTGTGCATTACTGTCTTGTACAGTACTGTCTTGTACAGTACTGTCTTGTACAGTACTGTCTTGTACAGTATTGTCTTGTACAGTACTGTCTTGTACATTACTGTCTTGTACAGTACTGTCTTGTACAGTACTGTGTCTTGTACATTACTGTCTTGTACAGTACTGTCTTGTACATTACTGTCTTGTACAGTACTGTGTCTTGTACAGTACTGTCTTGTACATTACTGTCTTGTACAGTACTGTCTTGTACATTACTGTCTTGTACAGTACTGTCTTGTACATTACTGTCTTGTACAGTACTGTCTTGTACAGTACTGTGTCTTGTACATTACTGTCTTGTACAGTACTGTCTTGTACAGTACTGTCTTGTACATTACTGTCTTGTACAGTACTGTGTCTTGTACAGTACTGTCTTGTACATTACTGTCTTGTACAGTACTGTACTACTGTCTTGTACAGTACTGTACTGTCTTGTACAGTACTGTCTTGTACTTGTACATTACTGTCTTGTACAGTACTGTCTTGTACATTACTGTCTTGTACAGTACTGTGTCTTGTACATTACTGTCTTGTACAGTACTGTCTTGTACAGTACTGTGTCTTGTACATTACTGTCTTGTACAGTACTGTCTTGTACATTACTGTCTTGTACAGTACTGTCTTGTACATTACTGTCTTGTACATTACTGTCTTGTACAGTACTGTCTTGTACATTACTGTGTCTTGTACATGTCTTGTACAGTACTGTCTTGTACAGTACTGTGTCTTGTACATGTCTTGTACAGTACTGTCTTGTACATTACTGTCTTGTACAGTACTGTCTTGTACAGTACTGTCTTGTACATTACTGTCTTGTACAGTACTGTCTTGTACATTACTGTCTTGTACATTACTGTCTTGTACATTACTGTCTTGTACAGTACTGTGTCTTGTACAGTACTGTGTCTTGTACAGTACTGTGTCTTGTACATTACTGTCTTGTACAGTACTGTCTTGTACAGTACTGTGTCTTGTACAGTACTGTGTCTTGTACAGTACTGTGTCTTGTACAGTACTGTCTTGTACATTACTGTCTTGTACATTACTGTCTTGTACAGTACTGTCTTGTACAGTACTGTCTTGTACAGTACTGTCTTGTACAGTACTGTCTTGTACATTACTGTCTTGTACAGTACTGTCTTGTACAGTACTGTGTCTTGTACATTACTGTCTTGTACAGTACTGTCTTGTACATTACTGTCTTGTACAGTACTGTGTCTTGTACAGTACTGTCTTGTACATTACTGTCTTGTACAGTACTGTCTTGTACATTACTGTCTTGTACAGTACTGTCTTGTACATTACTGTCTTGTACAGTACTGTCTTGTACAGTACTGTGTCTTGTACATTACTGTCTTGTACAGTACTGTCTTGTACAGTACTGTCTTGTACAGTACTGTCTTGTACAGTACTGTCTTGTACAGTACTGTCTTGTACAGTACTGTCTTGTACAGTACTGTCTTGTACAGTACTGTCTTGTACATTACTGTCTTGTACAGTACTGTCTTGTACATTACTGTCTTGTACAGTACTGTGTCTTGTACAGTACTGTCTTGTACAGTACTGTCTTGTACAGTACTGTCTTGTACAGTACTGTCTTGTACAGTACTGTCTTGTACATTACTGTCTTGTACATTACTGTCTTGTACAGTACTGTCTTGTACTTGTACAGTACTGTCTTGTACAGTACTGTCTTGTACATTACTGTCTTGTACAGTACTGTCTTGTACAGTACTGTGTCTTGTACAGTACTGTCTTGTACAGTACTGTCTTGTACAGTACTGTCTTGTACAGTACTGTCTTGTACAGTACTGTCTTGTACATTACTGTCTTGTACAGTACTGTCTTGTACAGTACTGTCTTGTACAGTACTGTCTTGTACATTACTGTCTTGTACAGTACTGTCTTGTACAGTACTGTGTCTTGTACATTACTGTCTTGTACAGTACTGTCTTGTACAGTACTGTCTTGTACATTACTGTCTTGTACAGTACTGTGTCTTGTACAGTACTGTCTTGTACAGTACTGTCTTGTACAGTACTGTCTTGTACAGTACTGTGTCTTGTACAGTACTGTGTCTTGTACAGTACTGTCTTGTACAGTACTGTGTCTTGTACAGTACTGTCTTGTACAGTACTGTGTCTTGTACAGTACTGTGTCTTGTACAGTACTGTGTCTTGTACAGTACTGTGTCTTGTACAGTACTGTCTTGTACAGTACTGTGTCTTGTACAGTACTGTCTTGTACAGTACTGTCTTGTACAGTACTGTCTTGTACAGTACTGTGTCTTGTACAGTACTGTGTCTTGTGCAGTACTGTGTCTTGTACAGTACTGTGTCTTGTGCAGTACTGTGTCTTGTACAGTACTGTCTTGTACAGTACTGTCTTGTACAGTACTGTCTTGTACAGTACTGTGTCTTGTACAGTACTGTCTTGTACAGTACTGTGTCTTGTACAGTACTGTCTTGTACAGTACTGTCTTGTACAGTACTGTCTTGTACAGTACTGTCTTGTACAGTACTGTCTTGTACAGTACTGTCTTGTACAGTACTGTCTTGTACATTACTGTCTTGTACAGTACTGTATCTTGTACAGTACTGTCTTGTACAGTACTGTCTTGTACAGTACTGTCTTGTACAGTACTGTGTCTTGTACAGTACTGTGTCTTGTACAGTACTGTGTCTTGTACAGTACTGTCTTGTACAGTACTGTCTTGTACAGTACTGTGTCTTGTACAGTACTGTGTCTTGTACATTACTGTGTCTTGTACAGTACTGTGTCTTGTACATTACTCTCTTGTACAGTACTGTGTCTTGTACAGTACTGTCTTGTACAGTACTGTCTTGTACAGTACTGTCTTGTACAGTACTGTGTCTTGTACAGTACTGTGTCTTGTACAGTACTGTGTCTTGTACATTACTGTCTTGTACAGTACTGTGTCTTGTACAGTACTGTCTTGTACAGTACTGTCTTGTACATTACTGTCTTGTACAGTACTGTGTCTTGTACAGTACTGTCTTGTACAGTACTGTGTCTTGTACAGTACTGTCTTGTACAGTACTGTGTCTTGTACAGTACTGTCTTGTACAGTACTGTGTCTTGTACAGTACTGTCTTGTACAGTACTGTCTTGTACAGTACTGTCTTGTACAGTACTGTCTTGTACATTACTGTCTTGTACAGTACTGTATCTTGTACAGTACTGTCTTGTACAGTACTGTCTTGTACAGTACTGTCTTGTACAGTACTGTGGCTTGGACATTAGTGTCTTGTACTTGTACAGTACTACTGTCTTGTACAGTACTGTCTTGTACAGTACTGTCTTGTACAGTACTGTGTCTTGTACAGTACTGTGTCTTGTACATTACTGTGTCTTGTACAGTACTGTGTCTTGTACATTACTCTCTTGTACAGTACTGTGTCTTGTACAGTACTGTCTTGTACAGTACTGTCTTGTACAGTACTGTCTTGTACAGTACTGTGTCTTGTACAGTACTGTGTCTTGTACAGTACTGTGTCTTGTACAGTACTGTGTCTTGTACATTACTGTCTTGTACAGTACTGTGTCTTGTACAGTACTGTCTTGTACAGTACTGTCTTGTACATTACTGTCTTGTACAGTACTGTGTCTTGTACAGTACTGTCTTGTACAGTACTGTGTCTTGTACAGTACTGTCTTGTACAGTACTGTCTTGTACAGTACTGTGTCTTGTACAGTACTGTCTTGTACAGTACTGTCTTGTACTTGTCTTGTACAGTACTGTGTCTTGTACAGTACTGTCTTGTACATTACTGTCTTGTACAGTACTGTGTCTTGTACAGTACTGTCTTGTACAGTACTGTCTTGTACAGTACTGTCTTGTACAGTACTGTCTTGTACAGTACTGTCTTGTACTTGTCTTGTGCAGTACTGTGTCTTGTACAGTACTGTCTTGTACAGTACTGTCTTGTACAGTACTGTCTTGTACAGTACTGTGTCTTGTACAGTACTGTCTTGTACAGTACTGTGTCTTGTACAGTACTGTGTCTTGTACAGTACTGTGTCTTGTACAGTACTGTGTCTTGTACAGTACTGTCTTGTACAGTACTGTCTTGTACAGTACTGTGTCTTGTACAGTACTGTGTCTTGTACAGTACAACTGTGTCTTGTACAGTACTGTCTTGTACAGTACTGTCTTGTACATTACTGTCTTGTACAGTACTGTGTCTTGTACAGTACTGTCTTGTACAGTACTGTGTCTTGTACAGTACTGTCTTGTACAGTACTGTGTCTTGTACAGTACTGTCTTGTACAGTACTGTCTTGTACAGTACTGTCTTGTACAGTACTGTGTCTTGTACAGTACTGTCTTGTACAGTACTGTGTCTTGTACAGTACTGTCTTGTACAGTACTGTCTTGTACAGTACTGTCTTGTACAGTACTGTCTTGTACAGTACTGTCTTGTACATTACTGTGTCTTGTACAGTACTGTCTTGTACAGTACTGTCTTGTACATTACTGTGTCGTGTACAGTACTGTCTTGTACAGTACTGTCTTGTACAGTACTGTCTTGTACAGTACTGTCTTGTACAGTACTGTCTTGTACAGTTCTGTCTTGTACAGTACTGTCTTGTACATTACTGTCTTGTACAGTACTGTGTCTTGTACAGTACTGTCTTGTACAGTACTGTGTCTTGTACAGTACTGTCATGTACAGTACTGTGTCTTGTACAGTACTGTCTTGTACAGTACTGTCTTGTACAGTACTGTCTTGTACATTACTGTCTTGTACAGTACTGTGTCTTGTGCAGTACTGTCTTGTACAGTACTGTCTTGTACATTACTGTCTTGTACAGTACTGTGTCTTGTACAGTACTGTCTTGTACAGTACTGTGTCTTGTACAGTACTGTCTTGTACAGTACTGTCTTGTACAGTACTGTGTCTTGTACAGTACTGTCTTGTACAGTACTGTCTTGTACAGTACTGTCTTGTACATTACTGCCTTGTACAGTACTGTGTCTTGTACAGTACTGTGTCTTGTCTTGTACAGTACTGTCTTGTGCAGTACTGTCTTGTACAGTACTGTCTTGTACAGTACTGTGTCTTGTACAGTACTGTGTCTTGTACAGTACTGTCTTGTACAGTACTGTCTTGTACAGTACTGTCTTGTACAGTACTGTGTCTTGTACAGTACTGTGTCTTGTACAGTACTGTGTCTTGTACAGTACTGTCTTTTACAGTACTGTCTTGTACAGTACTGTCTTGTACAGTACTGTCTTGTACAGTACTGTCTTGTACAGTACTGTCTTGTACAGTACTGTGTCTTGTACAGTACTGTGTCTTGTACAATACTGTGTCTTGTACAGTACTGTCTTGTACAGTACTGTCTTGTACAGTACTGTGTCTTGTACAGTACTGTGTCTTGTACAGTACTGTCCTGTACAGTACTGTGTCTTGTACAGTACTGTCTTGTACAGTACTGTGTCTTGTACAGTACTGTCTTGTACAGTACTGTGTCTTGTACAGTACTGTGTCTTGTACAGTACTGTCTTGTACAGTACTGTGTCTTGTACAGTACTGTCTTGTACAGTACTGTCTTGTACAGTACTGTGTCTTGTACAGTACTGTCTTGTACAGTACTGTCTTGTACAGTACTGTGTCTTGTACAGTACTGTGTCTTGTACAGTACTGTGTCTTGTACAGTACTGTGTCTTGTACAGTACTGTGTCTTGTACAGTACTGTCTTGTACAGTACTGTGTCTTGTACAGTACTGTCTTGTACAGTACTGTCTTGTACAGTACTGTGTCTTGTACAGTACTGTCTTGTACAGTACTGTGTCTTGTACAGTACTGTCTTGTACAGTACTGTCTTGTACAGTACTGTCTTGTGCAGTACTGTCTTGTACAGTACTGTCTTGTACAGTACTGTGTCTTGTACAGTACTGTGTCTTGTACAGTACTGTCTTGTACAGTACTGTCTTGTACAGTACTGTCTTGTACAGTACTGTGTCTTGTACAGTACTGTGTCTTGTACAGTACTGTCTTGTACAGTACTGTGTCTTGTACAGTACTGTCTTGTACAGTACTGTGTCTTGTACAGTACTGTCTTGTACAGTACTGTCTTGTACAGTACTGTCTTGTACAGTACTGTCTTGTACAGTACTGTCTTGTACAGTACTGTGTCTTGTACAGTACTGTCTTGTACAGTACTGTCTTGTACAGTACTGTCTTGTACAGTACTGTCTTGTACAGTACTGTCTTGTACAGTACTGTCTTGTACAGTACTGTGTCTTGTACAGTACTGTCTTGTACAGTACTGTCTTGTACAGTACTGTCTTGTACAGTACTGTGTCTTGTACAGTACTGTGTCTTGTACAGTACTGTCTTGTACAGTACTGTCTTGTACAGTACTGTCTTGTACATTACTGTCTTGTACAGTAATGTCTTGTACAGTACTGTCTTGTACAGTACTGTCTTGTACAGTACTGTCTTGTACATTACTGTCTTGTACAGTACTGTCTTGTACATTACTGTATTGTACAGTACTGTCTTGTACATTACTGTCTTGTACAGTACTGTCTTGTACAGTACTGTCTTGTACAGTACTGTCTTGTACATTACTGTCTTGTACAGTACTGTCTTGTACATTACTGTCTTGTACATTACTGTCTTGTACAGTACTGTCTTGTACATTACTGTCTTGTACATTACTGTCTTGTACAGTACTGTCTTGTACAGTACTGTCTTGTACAGTACTGTCTTGTACATTACTGTCTTGTACATTACTGTCTTGTACAGTACTGTCTTGTACTTGTACAGTACTGTGTCTTGTACAGTACTGTGTCTTGTACAGTACTGTCCTGTACAGTACTGTGTCTTGTACAGTACTGTCTTGTACAGTACTGTCTTGTACAGTACTGTGTCTTGTACAGTACTGTGTCTTGTACAGTACTGTCTTGTACAGTACTGTCTTGTACAGTACTGTGTCTTGTACAGTACTGTGTCTTGTACAGTACTGTCTTGTACAGTACTGTGTCTTGTACAGTACTGTGTCTTGTACAGTACTGTCATGTACAGTACTGTGTCTTGTACAGTACTGTCTTGTACAGTACTGTGTCTTGTACAGTACTCTGTCTTGTACAGTACTGTCTTGTACAGTACTGTGTCTTGTACAGTACTGTCTTGTACAGTACTGTCTTGTACAGTACTGTGTCTTGTACAGTACTGTGTCTTGTACAGTACTGTCTTGTGCAGTACTGTCTTGTACAGTACTGTGTCTTGTACAGTACTGTGTCTTGTACAGTACTGTGTCTTGTACAGTACTGTCTTGTACAGTACTGTGTCTTGTACAGTACTGTCTTGTACAGTACTGTGTCTTGTACAGTACTGTCTTGTACAGTACTGTCTTGTACAGTACTGTCTTGTACAGTACTGTCTTGTACAGTACTGTCTTGTACAGTACTGTGTCTTGTACAGTACTGTCTTGTACAGTACTGTCTTGTACAGTACTGTCTTGTACAGTACTGTCTTGTACAGTACTGTCTTGTACAGTACTGTCTTGTACAGTACTGTGTCTTGTACAGTACTGTCTTGTACAGTACTGTCTTGTACAGTACTGTGTCTTGTACAGTACTGTGTCTTGTACAGTACTGTGTCTTGTACAGTACTGTCTTGTACAGTACTGTCTTGTACAGTACTGTCTTGTACAGTACTGTCTTGTACAGTACTGTCTTGTACAGTACTGTCTTGTACAGTACTGTCTTGTACAGTACTGTCTTGTACATTACTGTCTTGTACAGTACTGTCTTGTACAGTACTGTCTTGTACAGTACTGTCTTGTACATTACTGTCTTGTACAGTACTGTCTTGTACATTACTGTCTTGTACAGTACTGTCTTGTACATTACTGTATTGTACATTACTGTCTTGTACATTACTGTCTTGTACATTACTGTCTTGTACAGTACTGTCTTGTACATTACTGTCTTGTACATTACTGTCTTGTACAGTACTGTCTTGTACATTACTGTCTTGTACATTACTGTCTTGTACATTACTGTCTTGTACATTACTGTCTTGTACAGTACTGTCTTGTACAGTACTGTCTTGTACAGTACTGTCTTGTACATTACTGTCTTGTACATTACTGTCTTGTACAGTACTGTCTTGTACAGTACTGTCTTGTACATTACTGTCTTGTACATTACTGTCTTGTACAGTACTGTCTTGTACATTACTGTCTTGTACAGTACTGTCTTGTACAGTACTGTCTTGTACAGTACTGTCTTGTACAGTACTGTGTCTTGAGGAGGCAATAGTACTGTGTTTTCAGACACGTACAGTACAGGTGTTGTCAGACACGTACAGTACAGGTGTTGTCAGACACGTACAGTACAGGTGTTGTCAGACACGTACAGTACAGGTGTTGTCAGACACGTACAGTACAGGTGTTGTCAGACACGTGCAGTACAGGTGTTGTCAGACACGTACAGTACAGGTGTTGTCAGACACGTACAGTACAGGTGTTGTCAGACACGTACAGTACAGGTGTTGTCAGACACGTGCAGTACAGGTGTTGTCAGACACGTACAGTACAGGTGTTGTCAGACACGTACAGTACAGGTGTTGTCAGACACGTACAGTACAGGTGTTGTCAGACACGTACAGTACAGGTGTTGTCAGACACGTACAGTACAGGTGTTGTCAGACACGTACAGTACAGGTGTTGTTAGACACGTACAGTACAGGTGTTGTCAGACACGTCAAGATCTGCTTTGTAAAGCTTTCTATAATTAGTTTGGACAGAGTGACACCGTAATGTTATGTTAACTGATAGGTGGAGGGGAGGAGGGGAGGGGAGGGGAGGGGAGGGGAGGGGAGGAAGGGAGGGAGAGGAGAGGAGGGGAGGGGAGGGGAGGCAAGGGAAGTGAAGATACCTGGAGTTTACCTGGAGAGAGTTCCGGGGGTCAACGCCCCCGCGGCCCGGTCTGTGACCAGGCCTCCTGGTGGATCAGAGCCTGATCAACCAGGCTGTTGCTGCTAGCTGCACGCAAACCAACGTACGAGCCACAGCCCGGCTGGTCAGGAACCGACTTTAGGTGCTTGTCCAGTGCCAGCTTGAAGACTGCCAGGGGTCTGTTGGTAATCCCCCTTATGTATGCTGGGAGGCAGTTGAACAGTCTCGGGCCCCTGACACTTATTGTATGGTCTCTTAACGTGCTAGTGACACCCCTGCTTTTCATTGGGGGGATGTTGCATCGTCTGCCGAGTCTTTTGCTTTCGTAGTGAGTGATTTTCGTGTGCAAGTTCGGTACTAGTCCCTCTAGGATTTTCCAGGTGTATATAATCATGTATCTCTCCCTCCTGCGTTCCAGGGAATACAGGTTCAGGAACCTCAAGCGTTCCCAGTAATTGAGGTGTTTTATCTCCGTTATGCGCGCCGTGAAGGTTCTCTGTACACTTTCTAGGTCAGCAATTTCACCTGCCTTGAAAGGTGCTGTTAGTGTGCAGCAATATTCCAGCCTAGATAGAACAAGTGACCTGAAGAGTGTCATCATGGGCTTGGCATCCCTAGTTTTGAAGGTTCTCATTATCCATCCTGTCATTTTTCTAGCAGATGCGATTGATACAATGGGGAGAAGTTTTATATATTTCCCATATAACGTGTTCAATACTTGTCCATTACATGCGCAGTATAACATGATCAGTGTACATTCTGGTCACTTCATTAGGTACACCTGTACATTCGCTCGTTAATGCAAATATCTAATCAACCAATCAGGTGGCAGCACTTCAATGTCTGAAAGCGTGCAGACATGGTCACGAGGTTCGGTTTTTGTTCAAACTGAATATCAGAATGGGGGAAGTAATGTGATTAAAGTGGCTATGACTGTGGAATGATTGATGGTGACAGACAGACTGGGTGGTTTGAGTATCTCAGAAACTGCTGATCTGGGATTTTCACGAGGGACAGTCTTTAAAAGTTGCCAGAGAATGTTGTGACAAACACTTTATCCAGTGAGCGGCAGTTGTGTGGGCAAGAATACCTGGTTAGTGAGAGAGGTCAAAGGAGACTAGCCAGACTGGTTCAAGCTGACAGGAAGGTGACTAACTGAACCACACGTTACAAAAATGGTATGCAGAAGAGCATCTCGGAATGCACAACACGTCGAACCTTGAAGTGGATTGGTTTGCATCAGACGACCACACCAGACTCCTATCAGCTAAGAACAGGAAACTGAGGCTATGGTATACACAGGCTCGCCAAAACTGGATCGTTGAGGATTGGTAAAACGTCGCCTGGTCTGAGGAATCACGATTTCTGTTGTGACACGCAACTGGTAGTCAGAATTTAACGTAAACAACATGAATCCATGGTTCCATCCTGCCTTGTTGCAATGAGAGAGGTTGGTGGTGTTGGTAATAATAATAATAATAATAATAATAATAATAATAATAATAATAATATTCCCCTGACACACGTTAGGCCCCACAATACCAAGTGAGCATTGATCAAAGGCCGAACCTAAGCATCGTTGCTGACCATGTACATCCCTGTATGGCCACAGTGTACCCGTCTTCTGGGGGCCACTGCCAACAGGATAATGGTATACAATACGGACAGGTTGGTATGACACATGTGCAATAATTAGGTAACTTTATTCCGATACGTTTCGCCTACACAGTAGGCTTCTTCAGTCGAGTACAGAGGAGGCAGCAGAAGCAGTAGAGATGTAAAGACGATTCTGCAGTGTTCCTCCATTCTTGTGTTCTTATGTAATCAAGCCATCATCCTCGAAGACTTAGTTTTGAGATGGTCAGTCCCTCAGTCTGGTGAAGAGTTTTGCTCCACGGTTTAGAACATGTGAAGCAGAAGCAGCAGTGTGGAGACTTATATACCGGCATAAGTGAAGTGTTGAAAATCTTGACTAAAAGTAGAAATTAGAATGCAATCATTGAGAGTCAGTGTAACAAACCTGCTGAGTAGGTCCCCGTCAAGTTAAACCTTTCTCACTAGTAACCAGTGGTTAGGCAATAATGTTGTGGAAGATGTTCTCTGTACCATGATACCGTTGTGTTGCAGTGTCTGACAGTGTAAATATGCTGGTCGGTATTGTATACCATTGTCATATTCACACTGCCAGACACTGCAACACAACGGTATCTTGTACAGAGGCAAACTGTAGTTGTAAGAAAGAAGGTAGTGGAGTGGGCAAAGGTGACGTGTTGGGTTCCCACAAGGTCACTGTTTACACTCCTGCTGTTCTTGATGTATACGGTCTTTGTATCAATAACTAAAAAAAAATCTATTCTCATTAAGCATACGACTCGCTGTTTGTTGATGATGTGAAGTCAAACACTGTACAAAAGTGGTCAGGAAGAATCCAGCCTGAGAAGATAAATGATGTACATATAGGAAGAAAGATCTGCGAATAAACATTACATCAAGCATATCTCTTAAAGTACATATAACCTCGGTGATATATGCAGATCATGTTAATCTAAGAACTAATTTTGAGAACTTGGACAGAGATTTATTTAGGACATCATACACAATGTGTGTTTAATAGCCGGAGCCTCGTCTCGTGTACAAAGAAACAAAACATTAAACATTTCGCAACGAAATTGGTTTCTGTATCGAGACTAACTACGAGGAGAGACGTAGATCTCAGCTGAGTAACAACAGAAGAGAGGAGCAGGGGAAACACGACCATGGCATACAAAATAGTGAATTAGTGGATAGGGACACTGTGTTCCTAGAAGACGGAGCCAAAGGTTACACATTACCAATAAAAATACAAATGATCCGCAGGGATCTTAGGAAACACTTTTTAGTGAAAGGTTATGGAGTTAAACACTTCAAGAGTCCCCAAAAATTTGTATAGTTAATAATAATCTTTATTTCTACAGTGCATGTACATAGTATACAGACCATAGCTGACATCAATGACATACTACTATATAGAAAGTCCCTTGTTATGAAGAGCATTTCCCGCAGATTAGGCCAATTTTGTCCCCAGGATGTGAGCCACACCAGTCAACCAACACCCAGGTACCTATTTAACTGATAGGTGAACATAGTAGTTAAGAGGAAGAGCCAGGAGCTATGATTTGATCCCTGCGAAAACAACTAAACTGTACTACACTGACTCTGACACTTCTGAGGGTGCCATGGTTCAACTAGCAGTAGGAGAGAGTGTATCAGCGGTCATGGCAGTTAGTCAGGTATGTAGCTCATTTGTGTTTAGTAACCTCAGAAAGTTACACCTATTGTTTGTGCTATCAACCCTCTAACAATGTGCAACTAACCCTACTAGCTTACTAATATAGTCTCGTCTCTTTCTTTGTGTTGCGTCAGTGGCAGACCAGGGACGGAGCCGCCACTCATCACTGTCTTGTCTTCACCTCCACTAACTTCAGAAACTCGCCATCTTGGACCTCTGTACGTGACGTCACATCCTGCTTGCCGTTGTGGATTACTGTGACGTCACATCCTGCTCGCCATCTTGGATTACTGTGACGTCACATCCTGCTCGCCATCTTGGATTACTGTGACGTCACATCCTGCTCGCCATCTTGGATTACTGTGACGTCACATCCTGCTCGCCATCTTGGATTACTGTGACGTCACATCCTGCTCGCTATCTTGGATTACTGCGACGTCACATCCTGCTCGCCATTGTGGATTACTGTAACGTCACATTCTACTCGCCATTGTGGATTACTGTGACGGTATATCCTACTTTCCATCTTGGATCACTGTAGGTGACGTCATATCTGGGTGGGTAGTGGTGAGGTAAGGACCAGGATGCTCCTTCAAGAGTGCCGCCAGGATGCTGCCTCCCGCTGACACCCGCAGCGACTGGTGCCACTACCTCGCCCCCAGAGAGGCACTCACCTCCTCCCCCAACAAGCCTTCCCTGAGTGGCAGCGAGTCTGCCGACCGCTGGTGTACTGGCTACCACTGTAAACCCAGAGTGTACCAGGTCTCTTGATCTTGCCTTCCTTCTTCCACCCATGTTGACCGTCTTCAAGACACTGCGGACATCACCCTGCCTTAGTGACACCTGTGTGTGAGTCACTGCTACCTTGCTACCACCTGCTACACAGGTGGGGCCCTCACCTCCCCACACAGTACCAGCTGCCCCCACACCTCTCCTACACTGCCCACATATGTTTTGCTAAGCGCTGTCAGTGTAATATTACCTGTGGAAAACCGCTCGTGCTTGTGATGAGAAGAAAAATGTCTCCGTGTGTTTATTTGCGCTACTAATGTTATAATCGGTGTGAACACGTTCTCTTGTAATCTGTGTTCGACCTTGAAGGTGTCAGATTGTAATTAAGTGGATCTTGAGACTGTGATTCAGTGTATCTGGAAGTGATATCTTGTGTTTACGTGACGGTCGCCTCAGCCGATAAGTGTCGCGCTTGTGGCTCAGATAACGGAAACACGAACCCGGAAGAGAAGATAAGGGAGTCTAAGCTGTAATGAAAAGCTGGAGGAAGTATAGAGTGGCGTCACCCAGGAGGGCAAACTGAGGTGGAGGTAGCGTGCCCTAGCAAGGCGTTGGAGGTAGCGTGCCCCAGCAAGGTGTTGGAGGTAGCGTGCCCCAGCAAGGTGTTGGAGGTAGCGTGCCCCAGCAAGGTGTTGGAGGTAGCGTGCCCCAGCAAGGTGTTGGAGGTAGTGTGCCCCAGCAAGGTGTTGGAGGTAGCGTGCCCCAGCAAGGTGTTGGAGGTAGCGTGCCCCAACAAGGTGTTGGAGGTAGCGTGCCCCAGCAAGGTGTTGGAGGTAGCGTGTCCCAGCAAGGTGTTGGAGGTAGCGTTCCCCAGCAAGGTGTTGGAGGTAGCGTGCCCCAGCAAGGTGTTGGAGGTAGCGTGCCCCAGCAAGGTGTTGGAGGTAGCGTGCCCCAGCAAGGTGTTGGAGGCAGCGTGCCCCAGCAAGGTGTTGGAGGGAAACGGAGGAAGAGGTGGTGGAGGGGCTGCAGGTGTGGGCGGTGGTGGGGGCGGCGAGGGTGGTGTTGAGGCCGCCCATGCTTACCCCTAGCCTGCTGCGTCTCTATGTTGAGGAGTGCGGGCGTGTGCTGGCAGGGGGCGGGCGGAGGCGTGAAAACAGACAGTGTGGGCGGGGTAGGGGGCAGTGTGTGGTACCCAGACATCGCAGCAATGCTATACTACACGCTGGAACCTCAATTCAGCGCTCTCATCTTCTCCGTGTGCAGCCGTCATGAACGCTACTCTCTGCTACCCGACCTCCTAGCCTGCTACCCTTATGGACACCCAATCGCCTCAGACGTCCTACCCTACGCCCACTCCCTGGGCGTCCAGGTCAACACCCTGGGCGACCACTACGCTTGCTTCCTTACTCAAGGTAAGCTACCGTACTCAGTCACACACTTTGTACTCTCTGATGGACTCTGGATTAATGTTCTTAAATAAGAGGCATGAACAACACATGAGAATCTTATTGTGGTAACGTTTCGCACACTGACTTCATCAGTCCAATACAAACAATGGTGAACATTTGAAGGAGTTTGAAGTAATCAGTCCCTCAGGTGAAGCTGAGGGACTGATTACCTCAGACTTGCCGGTATCACTGTACCATGTCAGGACTCTAGAACTTGGTATGATCAACCAGGCTGTGACGGATATGTGGGGCTGCGGGCCAACAACAGCCTGGTTGACCAGGCTAGCACCAGGTGAACCTGGACCATGGCCGGGCTCCGGGAGTAAAATAACTCTCGGACCTCATCAAAAGCGATGAGCGAAACGTTGTCACGGTAAAAACTTGTTGTGTACATGTTTTTATTACGGGGGGGGAGGGGGACTCACGGCAGCGCTAAACCTGTCTGGAAATGTGTCTCTGTTCTTGCTGTTACTGTTATTGTTCTTGTTCTTATTGTTGCTGTTCTTTTTATTATTGTTGTTGTTCTTATTTACCCGGAGATTACCTGGAGATTGTTTCGAGGGGTCGACGCCCCCTCCGCTCGGTCTGATGTTCTTCTCTACGACGGTTTAATGTCGTATTATCGCTGACAAGATGTGTGGGTTCTCCTTGTTAGTGGTTTATGGTGGTACCACTAGCAACCCACGTGGTATCATGAGCTCAGGTGGTATCATGAGCCCAGGTGGTATCATGAGTCCAGGTGGTATCATGAGCCCAGGTGGTATCATGAGCCCAGGTGGTATCATGAGCCCAGGTGGTATCATGAGCCCAGGTGGTATCATGAGCCCAGGTGGTATCATGAGCCTAGGTGGTATCATGAGCCCAGGTGGTATCATGAGCCCAGGTGGTATCATGAGCCCAGGTGGTATCATGAGCCCAGGTGGTATCATGAGTCCAGGTGGTATCATGGGAGCCAGGTGGTATCATGAGAGCCCATGTGGTATCATGGGAGCCCAGTTTGTATCGTGAGAGCCCAGATGAAGTGCCGCAGGGGGGTTGTAACATCCTCACCCATCCTTCAGAGTACAGGTACTGTACTTCCCACCTCCAGCACTGTAACATCCCCACCCATCCTTCAGAGTACAGGTACTGTACTTCCCACCTCCAGCACTGTAACATCCTCACCATCCTTCAGAGTACAGGTACTGTACTTCCCACCTCCAGCACTGTAACATCCTCACCATCCTTCAGAGTGCAGGTACTGTACTTCCCACCTCCAGCACTGTAACATCCTCACCATCCTTCAGAGTGCAGGTACTGTACTTCCCACCTCCAGCACTGTAACATCCTCACCATCCTTCAGAGTGCAGGTACTGTACTTCCCACCTCCAGCACTGTAACATCCTCACCCATCCTTCAGAGTACAGGTACTGTACTTCCCACCTCCAGCACTGTAACATCCTCACCATCCTTCAGAGTACAGGTACTGTACTTCCCACCTCCAGCACTGTAACATCCCCACCCATCCTTCAGAGTGCTGGCACTGTACTTCCCACCTCCAGCACTGTAACATCCCCACCCATCCTTCAGAGTACAGGTACTGTACTTCCCACCTCCAGCACTGTAACATCCTCACCATCCTTTAGAGTACAGGTACTGTACTTCCCACCTCCAGCACTGTAACATTCTCACCCATCCTTCAGAGTGCAGGTACTGTACTTCCCACCTCCAGCACTGTAACATCCCCACCCATCCTTCAGAGTGCAGGCAATGTACCTCCCACCTCCAGCACTGTAACATCCTCACCCATCCTTCAGAGTGCTGGTACTGTACTTCCCACCTCCAGCACTGTAACATCCTCACCATCCTTCAGAGTACAGGTACTGTACTTCCCACCTCCAGCACTGTAACATCCTCACCATCCTTCAGAGTGCATGTACTGTACTTCCCACCTCCAGCACTGTAACATCCTCACCATCCTTCAAAGCGCTGGCACTGTACTTCCCACCTCCAGCACTGTAACATCCTCGCCCATCCTTCAGAGTACAGGTACTGTACTTACCACCTCCAGCACTGTAACATCCTCACCCATCCTTCAGAGTACAGGTACTGTTCTTCCCACCTCCAGCACTGTAACATCCCCACCATCCTTTAGAGTACAGGTACTGTACTTACCACCTCCAGCACTGTAACATCCTCACCCATCCTTCAGAGTACAGGTACTGTTCTTCCCACCTCCAGCACTGTAACATCCCCACCTATCCTTCAGAGTGAAGGTACTGTATTTCCCACCTCCTGCACTGTAACATCCTCATCCATCCTTCAGAGTGCTGGTACTGTACTTCCCACCTCCAGCACTGTAACATCCTCACCATCCTTCAGAGTACAGGTACTGTACTTCCCACCTCCAGCACTGTAACATCCCCACCCATCCTTCAGAGTACAGGTACTGTACTTCCCACCTCCAGCACTGTAACATCCTCACCATCCTTCAGAGTGCAGGTACTGTACTTCCCACCTCCAGCACTGTAACATCCCCACCCATCCTTCAGAGTACAGGTACTGTACTTCCCACCTCCAGCACTGTAACATCCCCACCCATCCTTCAGAGTACAGGTACTGTACTTCCCACCTCCAGCACTGTAACATCCTCACCATCCTTTAGAGTACAGGTACTGTACTTCCCACCTCCAGCACTGTAACATTCTCACCCATCCTTCAGAGTGCAGGTACTGTACTTCCCATCTCCAGCACTGTAACATTCTCACCCATCCTTCAGAGTGCAGGTACTGTACTTCCCACCTCCAGCACTGATAAACTAGATACATATGCAACATATAGACACCTTTATAGCAGAAATGTTTCGCCTGCACAGCACGCGTTTTCAGTCTAACACAGAGACGACACATGGAGAGAATGTAGTCAGTAGTCGAGGGACTGATCACTTCTATATAACTTCAAGTCTGTGTGACTGAAGAACGTTGTACTTTCCTCTTCAGTAACATATAGGAGATATAACAACTATTTCCAGTTATATATTTTGTATGTTCCTGGAGAAGTGTTGTCTAACAACCCACTACTGACTGAACCCACAGTGGGAGTGTAAGTCTGCGGGACTAGTTACTGACTTGCTGAACCTTACCTTCTCAGTAAGCATCATTCTCACACTCCGGGATTTTCTCTCTCTCTCTCTCTCTCTCTCTCTCTCTCTCTCTCTCTCTCTCTCTCTCTCTCTCTCTCTCTCTCTCTCTCAGTAGGGAAGAAATGGATTGGTCTTCCTGGTGAGGCTGCACTTCCCACCTCCATCCAATTTAGTATTCTACCAGTTATCTTGTCTGGCAGCGACATCTACAACCCTTCGGCAGTAGCAACCACAATCCACCAATAGTTACGATACAAGCAGTACAAAAAGTAGATGTAGCTCCTTCCAGTTCTATCCTACAAAATATACTTAGTCGTATTTTCTCCAAACATTCATGTATATTTTTCACCTTACGTGTTAGTGGATGAGGTGGAGAGAACCTTCCGTTTTACTAACCCTCCTCAACCATCTAGAGTAGATAGTCCTCAATCGAGATAGTAATAGATAATCCTCTACCAGTAGTTGATTCTAGGGGTCAACGCCCCCGCGGCTGGCACCCAGACAAGGTGATGAACAAGGTTGTTGGTGCTAGAAGGAAGTAGTCCTGCTAGCACCACAGCCTGCCTGATCAGCAGACAGCCTCACGGTGGACCATAAAGTGCTCTGCTTACAACAGAAGGAACTTGGGTTTGATCCTGGGCTGGGATAGACGTAGGAAGTCACCTAACATATGTTACATCTGTTTACCTACCCGTTGTTTAGTAGGTGACCGTTACTTGTACACCGTGTGGTACTAGACAAGTCTACCACTGGTACTAGACAAGTCTACCACCGGTACTAGACAAGTCTACCACCGGTACTAGACAAGTCTACCACCGGTACTAGACAAGTCTACCATCGGTACTAGACAAGTCTACCACTGGTACTAGACAAGTCTACCACCGGTACTAGACAAGTCTACCACCGGTACTAGACAAGTCTACCACCGGTACTAGACAAGTCTACCACCGGTACTAGACAAGTCTACCACTGGTACTAGACAAGTCTACCACCGGTACTAGACAAGTCTACCACCGGTACTAGACAAGTCTACCACCGGTACTAGACAAGTCTACCACCGGTACTAGACAAGTCTACCACAGGTACTAGACAAGTCTACCATCGGTACTAGACAAGTCTACCATCGGTACTAGACAAGTCTACCATCGGTACTAGACAAGTCTACCACCGGTACTAGACAAGTCTACCATCGGTACTAGACAAGTCTACCACCGGTACTAGACAAGTCTACCATCGGTACTAGACAAGTCTACCATCGGTACTAGACAAGTCTACCATCGGTACTAGACAAGTCTACCATCGGTACTAGACAAGTCTACCATCGGTACTAGACAAGTCTACCATCGGTACTAGACAAGTCTACCACCGGTACTAGACAAGTCTACCATCGGTACTAGACAAGTCTACCATCGGTACTAGACAAGTCTACCATCGGTACTAGACAAGTCTACCACCGGTACTAGACAAGTCTACCATCGGTACTAGACAAGTCTACCACCGGTACTAGACAAGTCTACCATCGGTACTAGACAAGTCTACCATCGGCACTAGACAAGTCTACCACCGGTACTAGACAAGTCTACCATCGGTACTAGACAAGTCTACCACCGGTACTAGACAAGTCTACCACCGGTACTAGACAAGTCTACCACCGGTACTAGACAAGTCTACCATCGGTACTAGACAAGTCTACCATCGGTACTAGACAAGTCTACCACCGGTACTAGACAAGTCTACCATCGGTACTAGACAAGTCTACCACTGGTACTAGACAAGTCTACCACCGGTACTAGACAAGTCTACCATCGGTACTAGACAAGTCTACCATCGGTACTAGACAAGTCTACCATCGGTACTAGACAAGTCTACCACTGGTACTAGACAAGTCTACCACCGGTACTAGACAAGTCTACCATCGGTACTAGACAAGTCTACCACCGGTACTAGACAAGTCTACCATCGGTACTAGACAAGTCTACCACTGGTACTAGACAAGTCTACCACCGGTACTAGACAAGTCTACCATCGGTACTAGACAAATCTACCATCGGTACTAGACAAGTCTACCATCGGTACTAGACAAGTCTACCACTGGTACTAGACAAGTCTACCACCGGTACTAGACAAGTCTACCATCGGTACTAGACAAGTCTACCATCGGTACTAGACAAGTCTACCATCGGTACTAGACAAGTCTACCACTGGTACTAGACAAGTCTACCACCGGTACTAGACAAGTCTACCATCGGTACTAGACAAGTCTACCATCGGTACTAGACAAGTCTACCACTGGTACTAGACAAGTCTACCATCGGTACTAGACAAGTCTACCACTGGTACTAGAAAAGTCTACCATCGGTACTAGACAAGTCTACCATCGGTACTAGACAAGTCTACCATCGGTACTAGACAAGTCTACCACTGGTACTAGACAAGTCTACCACCGGTACTAGACAAGTCTACCATCGGTACTAGACAAGTCTACCATCGGTACTAGACAAGTCTACCACCGGTACTAGACAAGTCTACCACCGGTACTAGACAAGTCTACCATCGGTACTAGACAAGTCTACCATCGGTACTAGACAAGTCTACCATCGGTACTAGACAAGTCTACCACTGGTACTAGACAAGTCTACCACCGGTACTAGACAAGTCTACCATCGGTACTAGACAAGTCTACCATCGGTACTAGACAAGTCTACCATCGGTACTAGACAAGTCTACCACTGGTACTAGACAAGTCTACCATCGGTACTAGACAAGTCTACCACTGGTACTAGAAAAGTCTACCATCGGTACTAGACAAGTCTACCATCGGTACTAGACAAGTCTACCATCGGTACTAGACAAGTCTACCACTGGTACTAGACAAGTCTACCACCGGTACTAGACAAGTCTACCACTGGTACTAGACAAGTCTACCATCGGTACTAGACAAGTCTACCACTGGTACTAGACAAGTCTGCCACCGGTATTAGACAAGTCTACTATCGGTACTAGACAAGTCTACCACTGGTACTATACAAGTCTACCACCGGTACTAGACAAGTCTACCCTCTTAAGTGTCAAGCGTCACGTTTTCTCTCACTGTAAAGCAAATTAGATCCGTTTTCTGTAAAAGAGAAAGAAAACCTTCGTGTAGATTTTAACACCAACAATAATAATATCTGATTACAATCAATAATGATAATTATAAATTATTATTATTATTATTATTATTATTATTATTATTATTATTATTATTATTATTATTATTATTATCATAAAGAAGCACTAAACCCCAAGGGCTATACAGCGCTGGATAATTATAAAGAAAGAGATGAGAGAAAAGAAATAATGATAATTCTTCGGATTATTTAACCTCGATAGGTCAAAAACCTCAGGAAAACCCAGAGAAGCCAGGTAGTGTGGCTTATTCTCATTTCTAAAGGAATATCGTCTTAAGCTCACACACAGAGGGACCTGGGATCGATCCCCGGCACGGGGTAAACATTGGCTATGTTTCCTCGCAATTGCTGTCACTGTTCACCTAGAAGTTAGTAGGTACCTGGGTGTTAGTCACCTTACACCTGCTGTCACTGTTCACCCAGAAGTTAGTAGGTACCTGGGTGTTAGTCACCTTATACCTGCTGTCACTGTTCACCCAGAAGTTAGTAGGTACCTGGGTGTTAGTCACCTTACACCTGCTGTCACTGTTCACCCAGAAGTTAGTAGGTACCTGGGTGTTAGTCACCTTACACCTGCTGTCACTGTTCACCCAGAAGTTAGTAGGTACCTGGGTGTTAGTCACCTTATACCTGCTGTCACTGTTCACCCAGAAGTTAGTAGGTACCTGGGTGTTAGTCACCTTACACCTGCTGTCACTGTTCACCCAGAAGTTAGTAGGTATCTGGGTGTTAGTCACCTTATACCTGCTGTCACTGTTCACCCAGAAGTTAGTAGGTACCTGGGTGTTAGTCACCTTATACCTGCTGTCACTGTTCACCTAGAAGTAAGTAGGTACCTGGGTGTTAGTCACCTTATACCTGCTGTCACTGTTCACCTAGAAGTAAGTAGGTACCTGGGTGTTAGTCACCTTACACCTGCTGTCACTGTTCACCCAGAAGTAAGTAGGTACCTGGGTGTTAGTCACCTTACACCTGCTGTCACTGTTCACCCAGAAGTAAGTAGGTACCTGGGTGTTAGTCACCTTACACCTGCTGTCACTGTTCACCCAGAAGTAAGTAGGTATCTGGGTGTTAGTCACCTTACACCTGCTGTCACTGTTCACCCAGAAGTAAGTAGGTATCTGGGTGTTAGTCCCTTACACCTGCTGTCACTGTTCACCTAGAAGTTAGTAGGTATCTGGGTGTTAGTCACCTTACACCTGCTGTCACTGTTCACCCAGAAGTAAGTAGGTATCTGGGTGTTAGTCACCTTACACCTGCTGTCACTGTTCACCCAGAAGTAAGTAGGTACCTGGGTGTTAGTCACCTTACACCTGCTGTCACTGTTCACCCAGAAGTAAGTAGGTACCTGGGTGTTAGTCACCTTACACCTGCTGTCACTGTTCACCCAGAAGTAGGTAGGTACCTGGGTGTTAGTCACCTTACACCTGCTGTCACTGTTCACCCAGAAGTAGGTATCTGGGTGTTAGTCACCTTACACCTGCTGTCACTGTTTACCCAGAAGTAAGTAGGTACCTGAGTGTTAGTCACCTTACACCTGCTGTCACTGTTCACCCAGAAGTAAGTAGGTATCTGGGTGTTAGTCACCTTACACCCCTGCTGTCACTGTTCACCCAGAAGTAAGTAGGTATCTGGGTGTTAGTCACCTTACACCTGCTGTCACTGTTCACCTAGAAGTAAGTAGGTACCTGGGTGTTAGTGGACTGGTGTGGGTTACATCACTGTCACTCCCTCGATGCCCTCCTCAGCTACCCAAAACTCACCCTCTCAGGACCTTAAATTAGGCAACATGTGGTTCCTCAGTAATCACCAAAAAAAAAAATTAAGCCAGTAACACTAACGAATTATGAGAGGACAGTATAATAATATCCTTAAATGTCGTCATCACGGTAATATAAATATTGTAATTAGTGCGTTGTAAATGTTCGTAAAAATTAATACACTTAGCCAGTTATTCCCTGGGCATGCTAACACCTCCCTAACTTAGGTGACTAACACTAGCTAATATATAGTTACATTACCTATCATGTGAGAATTAAAACTCACTAGGAGGCGAAAATACGATGAACTTCCACACCCAACCCGCGTCCCAGGTTTCTTTTATTCCCGCCTTAATTTAAACATTTACAGTATACACAGGTGTTATTCCGGACGCTCTCCACGTGAACTTATTTGTCAGAGCCAAATTTAAGCTGGCACTGTGCCTCCCGACTGAGATTAATTAAGATTCAATTAACAGCGCTCGTTAGTCCTGTACATTATACCATTATCACCCGGCTGCCCCCCTCCCCTCCCCTCCCCCTCCCCTAACTTCCCCCTCCCCTCCCCTAACTTCCCCCTCCCCTCCCCTAACTTCCCCCTCCCCTCCAGTCCCCCTCCCCCCCCGTCCCCCTCCCCTCCCCTCCCCCTCCCCTCCCCTCCCTCCCCCCCCTCCCTCCTCCCCCTCCCCCTCCCTCCTCCCCCTCCCCCCTCCCCCCTCCCCTCCCCCTCCCCTCCCCTCCCCCCCCTCCCCTCCCCCCCTCCCTCCTCCCCCTCCCCCACATCAAGACTTCACATTTACACGTTATATTATATTATTATTATTATTATTATTATTATTATTATTATTATTAAGCTTAATGACAGTGCATTCTCAGTAGAGGTCAGGGTCTCAGGTCAGGGTCTCAGGTCAGGGTCTCAGGGCAGGGTCTCAGGGCAGGGTCTCAGGGCAGGGTCTCAGGTCAGGGTCTCAGGTCAGGGTCTCAGGGCAGGGTCTCAGGGCAGGGTCTCAGGTCAGGGTCTCAGGTCAGGGTCTCAGGGCAGGGTCTCAGGTCAGGGTCTCAGGGCAGGGTCTCAGGGCAGGGTCTCAGGTCAGGGTCTCAGGTCAGGGTCTCAGGTCAGGGTCTCAGGGCAGGGTCTCAGGGCAGGGTCTCAGGTCAGGGTCTCAGGGCAGGGTCTCAGGTCAGGGTCTCAGGTCAGGGTCTCAGGCCAGGGTCTCAGGTCAGGGTCTCAGGGCAGGGTCTCAGGTCAGGGTCTCAGGTCAGGGTCTCAGGTCAGGGTCTCAGGTCAGGGTCTCAGGTCAGGGTCTCAGGGCAGGGTCTCAGGTCAGGGTCTCAGGTCAGGGTCTCAGGGCAGGGTCTCAGGCCAGGGTCTCAGGTCAGGGTCTCAGGTCAGGGTCTCAGGTCAGGGTCTCAGGCCAGGGTCTCAGGTCAGGGTCTCAGGTCAGGGTCTCAGGTCAGGGTCTCAGGTCAGGGTCTCAGGTCAGGGTCTCAGGCCAGGGTCTCAGGTCAGGGTCTCAGGTCAGGGTCTCAGGTCAGGGTCTCAGGTCAGGGTCTCAGGTCAGGGTCTCAGGTCAGGGTCTCAGGCCAGGGTCTCAGGTCAGGGTCTCAGGTCAGGGTCTCAGGTCAGGGTCTCAGGTCAGGGTCTTAGGTCAGGGTCTCAGGCCAGGGTCTCAGGTCAGGGTCTCAGGTCAGGGTCTCAGGCCAGGGTCTCAGGCCAGGGTCTCAGGTCAGGGTCTCAGGCCAGGGTCTCAGGCCAGGGTCTCAGGTCAGGGTCTCAGGCCAGGGTCTCAGGTCAGGGTCTCAGGCCAGGGTCTCAGGCCAGGGTCTCAGGTCAGGGTCTCAGGTCAGGGTCTCAGGCCAGGGTCTCAGGTCAGGGTCTCAGGTCAGGGTCTCAGGTCAGGGTCTCAGGCCAGGGTCTCAGGCCAGGGTCTCAGGTCAGGGTCTCAGGTCAGGGTCTCAGGTCAGGGTCTCAGGCCAGGGTCTCAGGTCAGGGTCTCAGGCCAGGGTCTCAGGTCAGGGTCTCAGGCCAGGGTCTCATGTCAGGGTCTCAGGCCAGGGTCTCAGGTCAGGGTCTCAGGCCAGGGTCTCAGGTCAGGGTCTCAGGTCAGGGTCTCAGGCCAGGGTCTCAGGTCAGGGTCTCAGGTCAGGGTCTCAGGTCAGGGTCTCAGGTCAGGGTGTCAGGCCAGGGTCTCAGGCCAGGGTCTCAGGTCAGGGTCTCAGGTCAGGGTCTCAGGCTAGGGTCTCAGGTCAGGGTCTCAGGCCAGGGTCTCAGGCCAGGGTCTCAGGTCAGGGTCTCAGGTCAGGGTCTCAGGCCAGGGTCTCAGGCCAGAGTCTCAGGCCAGGGTCTCAGGTCAGGGTCTCAGGTCAGGGTCTCAGGTCAGGGTCTCAGGCCAGGGTCTCAGGTCAGGGTCTCAGGCCAGGGTCTCAGGCCAGGGTCTCAGGTCAGGGTCTCAGGTCAGGGTCTCAGGGCAGCGTCTCAGGTCAGGGTCTCAGGGCAGAGTCTCAGGTCAGGGTCTCAGGTCAGGGTCTCAGGTCAGGGTCTCAGGTCAGGGTCTCAGGCCAGGGTCTCAGGTCAGGGTCTCAGGTCAGGGTCTCAGGCCAGGGTCTCAGGTCAGGGTCTCAGGCCAGGGTCTCATGTCAGGGTCTCAGGCCAGGGTCTCAGGTCAGGGTCTCAGGCCAGGGTCTCAGGTCAGGGTCTCAGGTCAGGGTCTCAGGCCAGGGTCTCAGGTCAGGGTCTCAGGTCAGGGTCTCAGGTCAGGGTGTCAGGCCAGGGTCTCAGGCCAGGGTCTCAGGTCAGGGTCTCAGGTCAGGGTCTCAGGTCAGGGTCTCAGGCTAGGGTCTCAGGTCAGGGTCTCAGGCCAGGGTCTCAGGCCAGGGTCTCAGGTCAGGGTCTCAGGTCAGGGTCTCAGGCCAGGGTCTCAGGCCAGAGTCTCAGGCCAGGGTCTCAGGTCAGGGTCTCAGGTCAGGGTCTCAGGCCAGGGTCTCAGGCCAGGGTCTCAGGCCAGGGTCTCAGGTCAGGGTCTCAGGCCAGGGTCTCAGGCCAGGGTCTCAGGTCAGGGTCTCAGGTCAGGGTCTCAGGTCAGGGTCTCAGGGCAGCGTCTCAGGTCAGGGTCTCAGGGCAGAGTCTCAGGTCAGGGTCTCAGGCCAGGGTCTCAGGGCAGGGTCTCAGGCCAGGGTCTCAGGCCAGGGTCTCAGAGCAGAGTCTCAGGTCAGAGTCTCAGGCCAGGGTCTCAGGGCAGCGTCTCAGGCCAGGGTCTCAGGGGAGGGTCTCAGGGGAGGGTCTCAGGCCAGGGTCTTAGGCCAGGGTCTCAGGGGAGGGTCTCAGGCCAGCGTCTCAGGGGAGGGTCTCAGGCCAGCGTCTCAGGCCAGGGTCTCAGGGGAGGGTCTCAGGCCAGCGTCTCAGGCCAGGGTCTCAGGGGAGGGTCTCAGGCCAGTGTCTCAGGCCAGAGTCTCAGGCCAGGGTCTCAGGGCAGCGTCTCAGGCCAGGGTCTCAGGCCAGGGTCTCAGGCCAGAGTCTCAGGCCAGAGTCTCAGGCCAGAGTCTCAGGCCAGCATCTCAGGGGAGAGTCTCAGGCCAGGGTCTCAGGCCAGAGTCTCAGGCCAGCATCTCAGGGGAGAGTCTCAGGCCAGGGTCTCAGGGCAGCGTCTCAGGCCAGGGTCTCAGGGCAGGGTCTTAGCACCTCTGTCATTTGTTAAATAATACTTGTCCAACATTGGGAATCTTTACTGAGGAAACGCATCACCACCCAGTGACTTCTTCAGTCCAATACAGAGAATAACACTGAAATATGAAGAGGAGGGTGAGATAATCAGTCCCTCAGCCTGGAGTCAATGTGTCCAGTCCATCAAGCTTGACTGATGTGTTCACATCGACTCTAAGCAGAGGGACTGATTACCTAATACTCCTCTTCTGCATATTATTCTCTGTACTGGACTGAAGAAGCCACTGGTTAGTGAAAGGTTTCCTCAGTAAAGTTACTCAGATGTTGCACAAGTCTCATTTTTCAACTTGTTGGTTTTCTAAACTGTTTACATTACATGTGATAATGTTGGATGCTGGTCACAGCATCTTTCAAGACATGTGATAATGCTGGATGCTGGTCACAGCATCTTTCAAGACATGTGATAATGTTGGATGCTGGTCACAGCATCTTTCAAGACATGTGATAATGTTGGATGCTGGTCACAGCATCTTTCAAGACATGTGATAATGTTGGATGCTGGTCACAGCATCTTTCAAGACATGTGATAATGTTGGATGCTGGTCACAGCATCTTTCAAGACATGTGATAATGTTGGATGCTGGTCACAGCATCTTTCAAGACATGTGATAATGTTGGATGCTGGTCACAGCATCTTTCAAGACATGTGATAATGTTGGATGCTGGTCACAGCATCTTTCAAGACATGTGATAATGTTGGATGCTGGTCACAGCATCTTTCAAGACATGTGATAATGTTGGATGCTGGTCACAGTATCTTTTGAGACATGTGATAATGTTGGATGCTGGTCACAGTATCTTTTGAGACATTTATTTATTATTAATTTGGACATGATACATAGATGTACATAGAATTACAATGGTTAAGTGCAACCTGCCAAAGCCTCTTGTATGCAGAGCATTATGGGCAGCTTAAAATTAACTTAAGATTAACTAAGCAATATATTCAGTGGTAAAAATTACAGTAAACAAACCATACCCCCGGCCGGGATTGAACCCGCGGTCATAGAGTCTCAAAACTCCAGCCCGTCATTACGATTTCTTAAGTCATATACAGTAAACAAATAAAAATTAAGCACAAATGAGTATTTCAAAGTCAGGTCATATGGTCATTTGATGAGTTACTGAGCATTCAATAGATTGGAGTATTCTGTTAGGTAATGTAATTAAAAACAGTTTGATAGGGTCACAGGTTAAACATTTATGAGATACAGTTAATCAGTATTTATTTAGTTGTGGGTGAGTAAGTGGTTTTTAAGAAGAGTTTTGAATTTATAAACAGATGTTTTTCCTTTTATATTTACAGGTAATGAATTCCAGATTTTAGGGCCTTTTATGTGCATTGAGTTTTTGCATAGCGTGAGATGGACACGAGGAACATCAAAGAGTGATCTGTGCCTTGTATTATGGTCATGTGTTCTGTTGAGGTTGGCAAGGAGATGTTTGAGGGGAGGGTTTATATCAGAGTTAAGTGTTCTATGTATGTAATAAGTGCAATAATATGTATGGATGTTTTGTATGGTGAGTAGGTTGAGTGTTTTGAATATTGGTGGAGTGTGCTGCCTGTAGTGAGAATTTGTTATTCTGACTGTAGCCTTTTGTTGGATAATTAATGGTTTGAGATGGTTTATTGTTGTTGAGCCCCATGCACAAATTCCATAGGTGAGATAGGGGTAAATAAGAGAGTGATATAGGGCCAGGAGGGCTGACTGTGGAACATAGTACCGTATCTTCGATAGTATGCCTACAGTCTTGGAAATTTTCTTGGAAATTTGTTGTACATGTGTTTGAAATTTGAGTCTATTATCGAGGTGGATTCCTAAGAATTTTCCCTCTGTTAGCTTTGTGATAGGTGATCCGTTTATCATTATGTTAAGAGGTACATCTGTAGCTCTGTTACCAAACTGAATGAAGTAGGTTTTGTCAATGTTGAGAGTAAGTTTCTTAATCATCATCCAGGTAGATACTTTCTGTAATTCGGTGTTTACAGTATTGGCTAGCGTGACTGGGCTCGGGCGAGAGAAGACGTATGTAGTGTCATCTGCAAATAGTGTGGGTTTGAGTAGTTGCGATGCATTTGGTAGGTCATTTATGTATAGGAGAAAGAGAAGAGAGCCAAGGACACTTCCCTGTGGGACACCAACTGTAATTGGCTGTGCGGAAGAGTTTGCTCCATTTGTGTACACATATTGGCTTCTGTTGCTGAGGTAAGACTTGAGGTAGTTGAGGGAGTGCCCTCTTATACCATAGTGTGACAGTTTTATGTGGAGCAAATCATGGTCAACTGTATCAAAAGCTTTAAGTAAATCAATGAAGATCCCCAGTGGGACTTCTTTTTTCTCTAGTGCAGTGTATATTTGTTCTAGCATGTGTATAATAGCATCATTCGTATTTTTATTAGGCCTGAACCCAAACTGACAGGGGTTGAGTATGTTGTGGGAGATGAGGTAGGAATAGATTCGCTTATGAATTAATTTTTCGAAGATTTTAGAGAGAGGGTGTAAGTTGGATATTGGCCTATAGTTATTCAAGTCTGGTCTCCTCCTTTATCTATCGAGGTGACCCTCGCCATTTTGAGAACTGCTGGGAAGGTAGAGGATTCGATGGATTTGTTAAAGAGTGTTGCAATGATTACTTATTGGTGATAGTACTTGTGACGCTTTTTTGTATATAAAGGGTGGTAAGGTATTTAAATTTCCTGTCTTGTTTTATAGTGTGTTGATAATAAGGGAGACTTTTGTTGGGTTAGTCGGAGCTAGGAACAGTGTAATGGGGTAGTTGCCAGTGAGGTAGTTATTGGGTGGGGTATTTGAGCTTGGGATTTTATTGGCAAGGTTTTTTCCTATGGTGGAGAAGAAATCATTGAGTCTGTTTGCTGTTTCAGTGGGTGGGAGTTGGGGTTCATCTGGTTTTGTTAGTTCAATTGCGCTCTTTCCTCATATCTTTTTTGTTCCTAGAATTTCTGATAGAGTTTTCCAGGTCTTTTTTATATCACATTATCACATGTGATAATGTTGGATGCTGATCACAGCATCTTTCAAGACATGTGATAATGTTGGATGCTGGTCACAGCATCTTTCAAGACATGTGATAATGTTGGATGCTGATCACAGCATCTTTCAAGACATGTGATAATGTTGGATGCTGGTCACAGCATCTTTCAAGACATGTGATAATGTTGGATGCTGATCACAGCATCTTTCAAGACATGTGATAATGTTGGATGCTGGTCACAGCATCTTTCAAGACATGTGATAATGTTGGATGCTGGTCACAGCATCTTTCAAGACATGTGATAATGTTGGATGCTGGTCACAGCATCTTTCAAGACATGTGATAATGTTGGATGCTGGTCATAGCATCTTTCAAGACATGTGATAATGTTGGATGCTGGTCACAGCATCTTTCAAGACATGTGATAATGTTGGATGCTGATCACAGCATCTTTCAAGACATGTGATAATGTTGGATGCTGGTCACAGCATCTTTCAAGACATGTGATAATGTTGGATGCTGGTCACAGCATCTTTCAAGACATGTGATAATGTTGGATGCTGGTCACAGCATCTTTCAAGACATGTGATAATGTTGGATGCTGGTCACAGCATCTTTCAAGACATGTGATAATGTTGGATGCTGGTCACAGCATCTTTCAAGACATGTGATAATGTTGGATGTTGGTCACAGCATCTTTCAAGACATGTGATAATGTTGGATGCTGGTCACAACATCTTTCAAGACATGTGATAATGTTGGATGCTGGTCCCAGCATCTTTCAAGACAGATGGCGAGCTGGGTGGTGTACAGAGGTCGTGTACTGTCAGTATAGATTTCAATAACACATCTAAACTATTGGATTCACCTAAGTGCAATTGAATTATTATTTTTGGAAGGAGGAGATTCTTGATAATATATACTTGAGAGATGCTGGAGGACCTGGTTTCCAATCTACACACTGTTGTAGCAACTTGCTGCAGTGAGAGATGCCAGAGAGACAGTGTAGAACACACCCAGTGGAAGACAGAGTTACCACAAACATCGTAGTTCAAGATCCGGGTCTACAACCAGCAGATATTACATACTGTATTTTCTGGCATATAAGACGCACAAGTATGGGCTGCTTGCTGGCACGATGTTCGGAAGCAGTGACAACGTAACGTTACTTAACTGCTAAAGCATAACCCAAAGCCCACTTTTGACTCTCACCTTGAGCATATAAGGCGCAGGGTGATTTTTCCAAGACCTTTTCCAGAGGAAAAAAGCGCTCTTTATATGCCGGAAAATACTGTATATCCCAGGATTAAAGTCAGAAGTTTTCAAGAGGAACCTGGACTCCAACTTCCTCGTTTACAATAGTTTTCTCGTTAAAATAATAGTTAGCCTGACTCATGGATGACCTTAGTGAGTATAGTTCGTCAAGGTTGATGGTCGGTGCTCGTCAAATTTACCACTTAACTGCTGCTGCTGTCTCCTCTGTCTTCAGTAATTCAGTGCCGAGTTAATCTGTAGGTGTTAAAACTGTAGATAACAGAAGATGAGATAGTCAGTCCCTCAGTCTGGCAGAACTGTACGTAGAAGAAAGTGGAGGTGGCTCCCCAGTCAGTACTGGAGGTGGTAGCACCTCCAGTACTGGGGAGCCACACCTTCAGTACTGGGGAGCCACACCTCCAGTACTGGGGAGCCACACCTCCAGTACTGGGGAGCCACACCTCCAGTAATGGGGAGCCACACCCTCCCAGTCAACAATATACACATCTCAGGGGGAAAGCTGAAGGTTAGGTTATCGTCTGTTACCTCTCCCCTTCCTTCCCGTTCCCTTCCTTTCCCCTCCCTAAATCCCCTTCCCCCCACCTCCCTCTCCCCCATCGGCGACGGTCACTAGTGATCACGGAATTCCGACAGACAGATTTATATAGTCACGTTGATGACAGCAATCTGTTGATGAGAGGTGCGTGAACCAGGTTGTAGAGAGTCGCACACTTTCCCCAGACATCAGTTGCTGTCTCCCTGACAGCACTGCCCGCACATGTCAAAGCCAGTCATAGCATGAACCAGTTCAAGAAGACTGCCAAAAGGTGTCTGATGAATGTAGCTACAGAAAGGGAGGGGAATGATTTTCTATTTTTTAGCTAACATACGTGTAAATTTTACCTTATTCCTAGTAATGACCCTCGTATTGTAGATAGTCTTAATGACCCTCGTGTAGTTTATCTGGAGAGAGTTCCGGGGGTCAACGCCCCCGCGGCCCGGTCTGTGACCAGGCCTCCTTAGGTCAGTGTCCCAGGATGCGACCCACACCAGTCGACTAACACTCAGGTACCCATTTTACTGATGGGGAACATAGACAACAGGTGGAAAGAAACACGTCCAATGTTTCTACTCTGGCTGGGAATCGAACCCAGGCCCTCACCGTGTGAAGTGAGAGCGTTAACCACCAGGCCACCAGAGCCCCATAGGCCACCAGAGCCCCAGTCTTAATGACCCTCGTGTAGTAGATAGTCTTAATGACCCTCGTGTAGTAGTCTTAATGACCCTCGTGCAGTAGTCTTAATGACCCTCGTGCAGTAGTCTTAATGACCCTCGTGTAGTAGATAGTCTTAATGACCCTCGTGTAGTAGATAGTCTTAATGACCCTCGTGTAGTAGTCTTAATGACCCTTGTGTAGTAGTCTTAATGACTCTCGTGTACTAGTCTTAATGACCATCGTGTAGTAGATAGTCTTAATGACCCTCGTGTAGTAGATAGTCTTAATGACCCTCGTGTAGTAGATAGTCTTAATGACCCTCGTGTAGTAGTCTTAATGACCCTCGTGTAGTAGTCTTAATGACCCTCGTGTAGTAGTCTTAATGACCCTCATGTAGTAGTCTTAATGACCCTCGTGTAGTCTTAATGACCCTCGTGTAGTCTTAATGACCATCGTGTAGTAGTCTTAATGACCATCGTGTAGTAGTCTTAATGACCCTCGTGTAGTAGTCTTAATGACTCTCGTGTAGTAGTCTTAATGACTCTCGTGTAGTAGTCTTAATGACCCTCGTGTAGTAGTCTTAATGACCCTCGTGTAGTAGTCTTAATGACCCTCGTGTAGTAGTCTTAATGACTCTCGTGTAGTAGTCTTAATGACTCTCGTGTAGTAGTCTTAATGACCCTCGTGCAGTAATCTTAATGACCCTCGTGTAGTAGTCTTAATGACTCTCGTGTAGTATTCTTAATGACCCTCGTGTAGTAGTCTTAATGACTTTCGTGTAGTAGTCTTAATGACACTCGTGTAGTAGTCTTAATGACTCTCGTGTAGTAGTCTTAATGACTCTCGTGTAGTAGTCTTAATGACCCTCGTGTAGTAGTCTTAATGACCCTCGTGTAGTAGTCTTAATGACTCTCGTGTAGTAGTCTTAATGACTCTCGTGTAGTAGTCTTAATGACCCTCGTGTAGTAGTCTTAATGACCCTCGTGTAGTAGTCTTAATGACCCTCGTGTAGTAGTCTTAATGACTCTCGTGTAGTAGTCTTAATGACTCTCGTGTAGTAGTCTTAATGACTTTCGTGTAGTAGTCTTAATGACTCTCGTGTAGTAGTCTTAATGACACTCGTGTAGTAGTCTTAATGACTCTCGTGTAGTAGTCTTAATGACACTCGTATTGTAGGTCAATCAATCAAGTTTATTCTCTATAATGGTAACAATGTGGGGTTTACAGGTTTTGGGTATTGTGTGGTTTACATGTTATAAAATACTAATTACAGAGGGGACCACTAGGACACCTAGCATGGCTAGGTATTTCGAGCAGACTTAGATTAATTCTAAACTTTAAATTATTACAGATTATGGTATTAAGGCAAAGTGACTACATTATAGTTTGTAAGTTTAGCAATGTGAATGCTTTTGTTTTGGCACAATACAAAGTGTCTATATTGGAGTATCATAGGCAAACTTATGACTAGTTAGGATTCATTATTTTAAGATTAAGATTCGTATTTCTGTGTTTATAGTCAATGGGTGAGTGAGTGTAATTGTGAACCACCAGGTGGTATTCATATAATTAGTTGACGGGGTGTATCAGGGAGATAAGATGTTGTCTAACGGTAGTTTTGAAGGTGATGAATGTGTCTGCAGTTCTAGAGTTCTCAGGTAGGGTGTTCCAGATTTTAGGGCCTTTGACATACATAGAATTTTTGTAAAGGTTTAGTCGGACACGGGGAATGTTATAAGAGATGTTTGTGTCTGGTGTTATGCCTGTGGATCCTGTCACAACTATCAAGAAAGCGTTTTAGGTCAAGGTTAATATTGGAATTTAAGGTCCTGTAGATGTAGATTGCACAGTAGTAAGTGTGGATGTACTGAACAGGGAGTAAGTTTAGATCTATGAAGAGTAGGGGGTGTGTTGCCAGGGATGGGATTTAGTGATTATTCTTACTGCAGCTTTTTGTTGGGTTATTATTGGCTTTAGGTGTGTTGCTGCAGTTGATCCCCAAGCACAAATAGCATAGGTGAGGTATGGATATATAAGTAGTAGTGTGAGAAGGGCAGTTTGCGGCACGTAGTATCGTATCTTGGAGAGGATTCCAACTGTTTTGGATACTTATTTTGTTATGTGTTGGATATGGGTGCTGAAATTCAGGTTGTTGTCGAGATATAGGCCTAGGAATTTTCCCTCATTATGTCTGGTAATTAGAGTGTTGTCAATCTTAATGTTAATTTGTGCATCTCCTGCTCTGCTACCAAACATAATATAGTAGGTTTTGTCAGTGTTAAGCGTAAGTTTATTGGCTGTCATCCAAGTCGATATTTTGATCAGCTCCTCGTTAACAATGGTGTTGAGGGTGGCAAGATTAGGGTGAGAGATGACATAAGTCGTGTCGTCAGCAAAGAGAATGGGTTTCAGGTGTTGGGATATGTTTGGAAGATCATTGATGTATATGAGGAAGAGCAGGGGTCCAAGGACACTTCTCTGCGGAACTCCAGTATCAAGTGGCCGTGTTGTTGATGCTGTGCCTTTAATGGTGACATACTAATACCTATTAGAAAGGTAGGATTTAAAATATGCAAGCGCATGGCCTCTTATACCATAGTGGTCAAGTTTGTGGAGTAGGAGGTCGTGGTCTACTGTGTCAAAAGCTTTTCTTAGGTCAATAAAAATTCCTAGCGGATATTCGTTCTTTTCCAATGCTGTGTAAAGCAGATCTAGCATTTGTACAATTGGATCATTAGTGTTTTTACTTATCCTAAATCCAAATTGGCAGGGGTTGAGTATGTTTTGTGCCGTTATTAATGAATATAGTCTCCTGTGCACGAGTTTCTCGAAGATTTTGAATAGCGTGTACCTGAATAAACTTACACTGCTCTCTCACTGGCAGCGCTGTTACTGCTGTCTCACTGGCAGCGCTGTTACTGCTGTCTCACTGGCAGCGCTGTTACTGCTGTCTCACTGGCAGCGCTGTTACTGCTGTCTCACTGGCAGCGCTGTTACTGCTGTCTCACTGGCAGCGCTGTTACTGCTGTCTCACTGGCAGCGCTGTTACTGCTGTCTCACTGGCAGCGCTGTTACTGCTGTCTCACTGGCAGCGCTGTTACTGCTGTCTCACTGGCAGCGCTGTTACTGCTGTCTCACTGGCAGCGCTGTTACTGCTGTCTCACTGGCAGCGCTGTTACTGCTGTCTCACTGGCAGCGCTGTCACTGCTGTCTCACTGGTAGCGCTGTCACTGCTGTCTCACTGGCAGCGCTGTTACTGCTGTCTCACTGGCAGCGCTGTCACTGCTGTCTCACTGGCATCATCCTGTACTTGTAAAATACGGCCATTAGTGAGTCTGAGCTGATCAACTATACTGTTGGTGCTAGCACTTTTACAACAGAGACTTGTTATACACTTTTCATTTTTTAAATGAGTGACGTCATGTTGATCTAGGTAAAAAAAACATGGACATCAGAGATGATGCAGCAGATAGGAACCCAACTTGATAAGTACCACTTGTGTGTCTTCCACAGTGTTCAGTATATCAACACAAGCGGTATATATACACTGAGATGTTTACGTCTGTGAATATACACTGGGAGGTCTGTATTTCTTAATGTATATACACTGAGAGGTTTGTATTTCTTATTGTATAATGTATATAATGAGAAGTATATATCTGTATATACATTGAGATGTGTATCAGTGTTTACACAGTAAGAGGTGTTTACCACTCGGTATATACACTGAGAGGCGTGTGTGTATATACACTGAGAGGCGTGTGTGTATATACACTGAGAGGCGTGTGTGTATATACACTGAGAGGCGTGTGTGTATATACACAGACTTTACTCTCAATTTTAAATCTTAAGGTATTCCTGACTGGTGGTGTACAGGTGACATACAGTCTTAATAACCCTGGTGTAGTGACTGGTGGTGTACAGGTAACATGTAGTCTTAATGACCCTGGTGTAGTGACTGGTGGTGTACAGGTAACATGCAGTCTTAATAACCCTGGTGTAGTGACTGGTGGTGTACAGGTAACATGTAGTCTTAATGACCCTGGTGTAGTGACTGGTGGTGTACAGGTAACATGCAGTCTTAATAACCCTGGTGTAGTGACTGGTGGTGTACAGGTAACATGCAGTCTTAATAACCCTGGTGTAGTGACTGGTGGTGTACAGGTGACAAGCAGTCTTAATGACCCTGGTGTAGTGACTGGTGGTGTACAGGTAACATGCAGTCTTAATAACCCTGGTGTAGTGACTGGTGGTGTACAGGTGACATGCAGTCTTAATGACCCTGGTGTAGTGACTGGTGGTGTACAGGTAACATGCAGTCTTAATAACCCTGGTGTAGTGACTTGTGGTGTACAGGTGACAAGCAGTTTTAATGACCCTGGTGTAGTGACTGGTGGTGTACAGGTGACAAGCAGTCTTAATGACCCTGGTGTAGTGACTGGTGGTGTACAGTTGACATGCAGTCTTAATGACCCTGGTGTAGTGACTGGTGGTGTACAGGTGACAAGCAGTCTTAATGACCCTGGTGTAGTGACTGGTGGTGTACAGGTGACAAGCAGTCTTAATGACCCTGGTGTAGTGACTGGTGGTGTACAGGTGACAAGCAGTCTTAATGACCCTGGTGTAGTGACTGGTGGTGTACAGGTAACATGCAGTCATAATGACCCTGGTGTAGTGACTGGTGGTGTACAGTTGACATGCAGTCTTAATGACCCTGGTGTAGTGACTGGTGGTGTACAGGTGACAAGCAGTCTTAATGACCCTGGTGTAGTGACTGGTGGTGTACAGGTGACATGCAGTCTTAATGACCCTGGTGTAGTGACTGGTGGTGTACAGGTGACATGCAGTCTTAATGACCCTGGTGTAGTGACTGGTGGTGTACAGTTAACATGCAGTCTTAATGACCCTGGTGTAGTGACTGGTGGTGTACAGGTAACATGCAGTCATAATGACCCTGGTGTAGTGACTGGTGGTGTACAGTTGACATGCAGTCTTAATGACCCTGGTGTAGTGACTGGTGGTGTACAGGTGACATGCAGTCATAATGACCCTGGTGTAGTGACTGGTGGTGTACAGGTGACAAGCAGTCTTAATGACCCTGGTGTAGTGACTGGTGGTGTACAGGTGACATGCAGTCTTAATGACCCTGGTGTAGTGACTGGTGGTGTACAGGTGACATGCAGTCTTAATGACCCTGGTGTAGTGACTGGTGGTGTACAGTTAACATGCAGTCTTAATGACCCTGGTGTAGTGACTGGTGGTGTACAGGTGACATGCAGTCTTAATGACCCTGGTGTAGTGACTGGTGGTGTACAGGTGACATGCAGTCTTAATGACCCTGGTGTAGTGACTGGTGGTGTACAGGTAACATGCAGTCTTAATGACCCTGGTGTAGTGACTAGTGGTGTACAGGTGACATGCAGTCTTAATGACCCTGGTGTAGTGACTGGTGGTGTACAGGTGACATGCACTCTTAATGACCCTGGTGTAGTGACTGGTGGTGTACAGGTGACATGCACTCTTAATGACCCTGGTGTAGTGACTGGTGGTGTACAGGTGACATGCAGTCTTAATGACCCTGGTGTAGTGACTGGTGGTGTACAGTTAACATGCAGTCTTAATGACCCTGGTGTAGTGACTGGTGGTGTACAGTTGACATGCAGTCTTAATGACCCTGGTGTAGTGACTGGTGGTGTACAGGTGACATGCAGTCTTAATGACCCTGGTGTAGTGACTGGTGGTGTACAGTTAACATGCAGTCTTAATGACCCTGGTGTAGTGACTGGTGGTGTACAGTTGACATGCAGTCTTAATGACCCTGGTGTAGTGACTGGTGGTGTACAGGTGACATGCAGTCATAATGACCCTGGTGTAGTGACTGGTGGTGTACAGTTAACATGCAGTCTTAATGACCCTGGTGTAGTGACTGGTGGTGTACAGGTGACATGCAGTCTTAATGACCCTGGTGTAGTGACTGGTGGTGTACAGGTGACATGTAGTCTTAATGACCCTGGTGTAGTGACTGGTGGTGTACAGTTAACATGCAGTCTTAATGACCCTGGTGTAGTGACTGGTGGTGTACAGGTAACATGCAGTCATAATGACCCTGGTGTAGTGACTGGTGGTGTACAGGTGACATGCAGTCTTAATGACCCTGGTGTAGTGACTGGTGGTGTACAGGTAACATGCAGTCATAATGACCCTGGTGTAGTGACTGGTGGTGTACAGTTGACATGCAGTCTTAATGACCCTGGTGTAGTGACTGGTGGTGTACAGGTGACATGCAGTCATAATGACCCTGGTGTAGTGACTGGTGGTGTACAGGTGACATGCAGTCATAATGACCCTGGTGTAGTGACTGGTGGTGTACAGTTGACATGCAGTCATAATAACCCTGGTGTAGTGACTGGTGGTGTACAGTTAACATGCAGTCATAATGACCCTGGTGTAGTGACTGGTGGTGTACAGTTAACATGCAGTCATAATGACCCTGGTGTAGTGACTGGTGGTGTACAGTTAACATGCAGTCATAATGACCCTGGTGTAGTGACTGGTGGTGTACAGTTGACATGCAGTCATAATGACCCTGGTGTAGTGACTGGTGGTGTACAGGTGACATGCAGTCATAATAACCCTGGTGTAGTGACTGGTGGTGTACAGTTAACATGCAGTCATAATAACCCTGGTGTAGTGACTGATGGTGTACAGTTGACATGCAGTCATAATGACCCTGGTGTAGTGACTGGTGGTGTACAGTTGACATGCAGTCATAATGACCCTGGTGTAGTAACAACTACAGCTGACATATAGTTTAGCAGCAACAATAGTAACAACAGAAACATCCAATTTGTATCAGTCATGGGTTTTCCCAGGCTGGTGTGAGGGAAGTCTGTACCAATAATATTGTTATTATCCAGCTCCTGGCTCTCTGTAGTGACCCTCAGGTGAGACCCCTGACCCTTGGGTCTAATGACCTCCAGGTGAGACCCCTGACCCCTGGCTCACTCTAATGACCCCCAGGTGAGAGCTCAATCTTAGTAGTATACGTCCTTGTGTCACGCAAGCCAGGGTCAATATACTGTAACATTGTCAGACCAGTAGATAGTAGACTAGCTAGACCAGTAGATAGTAGACTAGCTAGACCAGTAGATAGTAGACTAGCTAGACCAGTAGATAGTAGACTAGCTAGACCAGTAGATAGTAGACTAGCTAGACCAGTAGATAGTAGACTAGCTAGACCAGTAGATAGTAGACTAGCTAGACCAGTAGATAGTAGACTAGCTAGACCAGTAGATAGTATACTAGCTAGACCAGTAGATAGTAGACTAGCTAGACCAGTAGATAGTATACTAGCTAGACCAGTAGATAGTATACTAGCTAGACCAGTAGATAGTAGACTAGCTAGACCAGTAGATAGTATACTAGCTAGACCAGTAGATAGTAGACTAGCTAGACCAGTAGATAGTATACTAGCTAGACCAGTAGATAGTAGACTAGCTAGACCAGTAGATAGTAGACTAGGTAGATCAGTGGATAGTATACTAGCTAGACCAGTGGATAGTATACTAGCTAGACCAATAGATAGTATATTAGCTAGACCAGTGGATAGTATACTAGCTAGACCAGTGGATAGTATACTAGCTATACCAGTGGATAGTATACTAGCTAGACCAGTAGATAGTATACTAGCTATACCAGTGGATAGTATACTAGCTAGACCAGTAGATAGTATATTAGCTAGACCAGTGGATAGTATACTAGCTAGACCAGTGGATAGTATACTAGCTAGACCAATGGATAGTATACTAGCTAGACCAGTAGATAGTATACTAGCTAGACCAGTGGATAGTATACTAGCTAGACCAGTGGATAGTATACTAGCTAGACCAGTAGATAGTATACTAGCTAGACCAGTGGATAGTATACTAGCTAGACCAGTGGATAGTATACTAGCTAGACCAGTAGATAGTAGACTAGCTAGACCAGTGGATAGTAGACTAGCTAGACCAGTAGATAGTATACTAGCTAGACCAGTGGATAGTATACCAGCTAGACCAGTGGATAGTATACTAGCTAGACCAGTAGATAGTAGACTAGCTAGACCAGTGGATAGTAGACTAGCTAGACCAGTAGATAGTATACTAGCTAGACCAGTGGATAGTATACTAGCTAGACTAGTAGATAGTATACTAGGTAGAACAGTGGAGAGTAGACTACATTTCCAGCACGGTCTGTCTACTAAGTTCCTGGGGTGTACAATGGTCTGGTAATACCGGCAAGATGGAGAAGCAGACATGTACAACGTCTGGGTATCTTTATTGTTAACGTTTCGCCCTCCAGTGACTTTATCAGTACAATACAAGGACATAATGTGGAGACTGTAGAGCTATATGCGAGAAACGAGGTAATCAGTCCCTGAGCACAGCAGTCTCCAACACTACGGTGATCTTCACCAACATCAAGGCTGAGGGACTGATTACCTCATCTTTACCATATAGTTCTACAGTCTTCGCATTATGTCCTTGAATTTCTATTGATAAAGCCACTGGAGGGCGAAACGTCTACAGTAAAGATACCCAGATGTTGTACATGTGTCTAATTCTTCATCTTGTCAGTATTGTGTACCATACATGTACAAGACACTTCTGTGTTGTTCACAACATGTACTAGAGGGAACGTGTCGCCAGGAACGTCTTCAGTCCTAATTAAGACCCAGGAAGCCACTAGGGGCGAAACGTTTCCAGAATAAAGACACCCAACTGTTGCACGAGTGTCTGAATCACCCAGGATAGAGGACAAGTGTTTGCTGACGCGGGTCAGTCATATCATGACCTGCAGCTGGAGCTTAGGGACATCTGACCGAGGCCTTCCACTGGCTTACCCCTCCACCCCTTTAAAAATTAGGGTTATAATTAAATTTCTGTGTGTGTGTGTGTGTGTGTACTCACCTAGTTGTGATTACAGGGGTCGAGTCACAGCTCCTGGCCCCGCCTCTTCACTGGCCGCTACTGTGTGTGTGCGTAGTGGAGCTTAGTAGAAGTTTGTAAGGCTTATCTGTCGTCTTGTGAGTTCCTGAGGTAAGCCCAGAGGCTTCCAGAGTGCAGAACGTTTAACAGGCTTCTGTTTCACATTCATGACGGGATGGTTGTTAAACCTTGGATGGTTGATATCTACCTCCTGGTGTGTGTGTGTGTGTGTGTGTGTGTGTGTGTGTGTGTGTGTGTGTCACACTGGTATGACAATATGGTAGTATCTCACTGTCTGGTTGTTGTCTAGTAGTCTAGTCTAGCAGTCTACCAGTCTACTAGTCTACTAGTCTCCTAGTCTAGCAATCTACTAGTCTACTAATTTAGCAATGTACTAGTCTACCAGTCTACTAGTCTACCAGTCTACTAGTCTACCAGTCTACTGGTCTACTGGGTCTAGTCTACCAGTTTACTAGTGTTAACGACCTTGAGGCAGGTGGTGGGTCAGGTGGTGGGTCAGGTGGTGGGTCAGGTGGTGGGTCAGGTGGTGGGTCAGGTAGTGGGTCAGGTGGTGGGTCAGGTGGTGGGTCAGGTGGTGGGTCAGGTGGTCTCTCCTGACTCACCTTCACTCACATTTTCTACCGAGGAAGCTTACGCGGATCAATACTGTGACCCATCACGTGCAAGATGGCGCATAACCGAATGCACCGGAGTTCGATCCCCGGGCAGGGAAAAAGCGAACCCGGTATCGTCAAACCTAAGGCTACTGAACACCTGCTCCAGACTGAGGGACTGACTACCTAATCTTCTGCTGTCTCAGGTTTCAACACCGTCAGATTACCTCTGTATTAAACTGATAACGCCACTCTGAAACGTTTTGATTAGTAAAGAAACATAGGTGTTGCACTTATGTGTTAACACTGTACGCAGGTGCTGACCTACCTGTGATGGTCACTGTACTCAGGTGCTGACCTTCCTGTGATGGTCACTGTACTCAGGTGGTGACCTTCCTGTGATGGTCACTGTACGCAGGTGCTGGCCTTCCTGTGATGGTCACTGTACGCAGGTGGTGACCTTCCTGTGATGGTCACTGTACGCAGGTGCTGACCTTCCTGTGATGGTCACTGTACTCAGGTGGTGACCTTCCTGTGATGGTCACTGTACGCAGGTGCTGGCCTTCCTGTGATGGTCACTGTACGCAGGTGGTGACCTTCCTGTGATGGTCACTGTACGCAGGTGCTGACCTTCCTGTGATGGTCACTGTACGCAGGTGGTGACCTTCCTGTGATGGTCACTGTACGCAGGTGCTGACCTTCCTGTGATGGTCACTGTACTCAGGTGGTGACCTTCCTGTGATGGTCACTGTACGCAGGTGCTGGCCTTCCTGTGATGGTCACTCTACGCAGGTGGTGACCTTCCTGTGATGGTCACTGTACGCAGGTGCTGACCTTCCTGTGATGGTCACTGTACGCAGGTGCTGACCTTCCTGTGATGGTCACTGTACGCAGGTGGTGACCTTCCTGTGATGGTCACTGTACGCAGGTGCTGGCCTTCCTGTGATGGTCACTGTACGCAGGTGCTGACCTTCCTGTGATGGTCACTGTACGCAGGTGGTGACCTTCCTGTGATGGTCACTGTACGCAGGTGCTGACCTTCCTGTGATGGTCACTGTACTCAGGTGGTGACCTTCCTGTGATGGTCACTGTACGCAGGTGCTGACCTTCCTGTGATGGTCACTCTACGCAGGTGCTGACCTTCCTGTGATGGTCACTCTACGCAGGTGCTGACCTTCCTGTGATGGTCACTGTACGCAGGTGGTGACCTTCCTGTGATGGTCACTGTACGCAGGTGCTGACCTTCCTGTGGTCACTCTACGCAGGTGCTGACCTTCCTGTGGTCACTCTACGCAGGTGCTGACCTTCCTGTGATGGTCACTCTACGCAGGTGCTGACCTTCCTGTGATGGTCACTGTACGCAGGTGGTGACCTTCCTGTGATGGTCACTGTACGCAGGTGCTGACCTTCCTGTGATGGTCACTGTACGCAGGTGCTGACCTTCCTGTGATGGTCACTGTACTCAGGTGGTGACCTTCCTGTGATGGTCACTGTACGCAGGTGCTGACCTTCCTGTGATGGTCACTGTACGCAGGTGGTGACCTTCCTGTGATGGTCGCTGTATGCAGGTGCTGACCTTCCTGTGATGGTCGCTGTATGCAGGTGGTGACCTTCCTGTGATGGTCACTGTACGCAGGTGGTGACCTTCCTGTGATGGTCACTGTACGCAGGTGGTGACCTTCCTGTGATGGTCACTGTACGCAGGTGGTGACCTTCCTGTGATGGTCACTGTACGCAGGTGGTGACCTTCCTGTGATGGTCACTGTACGCAGGTGGTGACCTTCCTGTGATGGTCGCTGTACGCAGGTGGTGACCTTCCTGTGATGGTCACTGTACGCAGGTGGTGACCTTCCTGTGATGGTCACTGTACTCAGGTGGTGACCTTCCTGTGATGGTCGCTGTACTCAGGTGGTGACCTTCCTGTGATGGTCACTGTACTCAGGTGGTGACCTTCCTGTGATGGTCGCTGTACTCAGGTGGTGACCTTCCTGTGATGGTCGCTGTACTCAGGTGGTGACCTTCCTGTGATGGTCGCTGTACTCAGGTGGTGACCTTCCTGTGATGGTCACTGTACTCAGGTGCTGACCTTCCTGTGATGGTCACTGTACTCAGGTGGTGACCTTCCTGTGATGGTCACTGTACTCAGGTGGTGACCTTCCTGTGATGGTCACTGTACGCATGTGGTGACCTTCCTGTGATGGTCACTGTACGCAGGTGCTGGCCTTCCTGTGATGGTCACTGTACTCAGGTGGTGACCTTCCTGTGATGGTCACTGTACTCAGGTGCTGACCTTCCTGTGATGGTCACTGTACTCAGGTGCTGACCTTCCTGTGATGGTCACTGTACGCAGGTGCTGACCTTCCTGTGATGGTCACTGTACGCAGGTGCTGACCTTCCTGTGATGGTCACTGTACGCAGGTGCTGACCTTCCTGTGATGGTCACTGTACTCAGGTGGTGACCTTCCTGTGATGGTCACTGTACGCAGGTGCTGACCTTCCTGTGATGGTCACTGTACACAGGTGCTGACCTTCCTGTGATGGTCACTGTACGCAGGTGCTGACCTTCCTGTGATGGTCACTGTACTCAGGTGGTGACCTTCCTGTGATGGTCACTGTACGCAGGTGCTGACCTTCCTGTGATGGTCACTGTACACAGGTGCTGACCTTCCTGTGATGGTCACTGTACGCAGGTGCTGACCTTCCTGTGATGGTCACTGTACACAGGTGCTGACCTTCCTGTGATGGTCACTGTACGCAGGTGCTGACCTTCCTGTGATGGTCACTGTACTCAGGTGGTGACCTTCCTGTGATGGTCACTGTACTCAGGTGGTGACCTTCCTGTGATGGTCACTGTACGCAGGTGCTGACCTTCCTGTGATGGTCACTGTACGCAGGTGCTGACCTTCCTGTGATGGTCACTGTACGCAGGTGCTGACCTTCCTGTGATGGTCACTGTACTCAGGTGGTGACCTTCCTGTGATGGTCACTGTACTCAGGTGGTGACCTTCCTGTGATGGTCACTGTACGCATGTGGTGACCTTTTTGTGATCACTGGTCATTCAGGTGGTGACCTTCCTGGTGGCTTGTGGGATACAGGTCACCCAGGTGGTGACCTGCATCCCACAAGCCAAGAGAGGTATCCCTGTATCCCACAGGCCAAGAGAGGTATCCCTGTATCCCACAAGCCAAGAGAGGTATCCATGCATCCCACAAGCCAAGAGAGGTATCCCTGTATCCCACAAGCCAAGAGAGGTATCCCTGCATCCCACAAGCAAAGAGAGGTATCCCTGCATCCCACAAGCCAAGAGAGGTATCCCTGTATCCCACAAGCCAAGAGAGGTATCCCGGTATCCCACAAGCCAAGAGAGGTATCCCTGCATCCCACAGGCCAAGAGAGGTATCCCTGTATCCCACAAGCCAAGAGAGGTATCCCTGCATCCCACAAGCCAAGAGAGGTATCCCTACATCCCACAAGCCAAGAGAGGTATCCCTGCATCCCACAAGCCAAGAGAGGTATCCCTGCATCCCACAAGCCAAGAGAGGTATCCCTGCATCCCACAAGCCCAGCCTCATCCACCTCACTCCACACACAAAACGTTATAAGCTTCTAATACAGTTATATTCCGTCGCTCGAAAATCTGAAGCCGATCGGGAGAGGCATTAACAAGTTATCACATGGAAACCAGCATCCCATATTTTTTTTTTTGGTCTAATAAAGGATGGCAAAGATGGTTTATCTTGTCAGAGAAATGTTTAAAAAAACCAACTGAAACATTTGTAAGATAAACCAGTGTTTATATAGTCCTAGTTAAAACGTAAGTGTTTTAATCTTAAGTGTAGAAAACACGTTCCAAACTTTTCTGGAGATGGTTTTTCATCAATCTCCAGAAAATTGATTAAATGATAACGTTGTAATGTGTAATGTGAGTTGAAGATGACAGGTGAGTGTTGTGTTGTCAGGAATATAATCTTGGGGGAGCGCTAAACCCGTGGGATTATACAGCTCATGTGGGGGGGGGGGATGGAAGGTGCTCAGGCTCGATTCAGGGAACCGGAGCTCAGATCCAGTTCTCTAGATCAAGAGCCCCACACCAGCGTCAAGGAACCTCCCTTGAGGGTGTGTTGTGAGGATCGTGCAGTGTGTTGTGAGGATCGTGCAGTGTGTTGTGAGGAGCGTGCAGTGTGTTGTGAGGAGCGTGCAGTGTGTTGTGAGGAGCGTGCAGTGTGTTGTGAGGATCGTGCAGTGTGTTGTGTGGAGCATGCAGTGTGTTGTGTGGAGCATGCAGTGTGTTGTGTGGAGCATGCAGTGTGTTGTGTGGAGCATGCAGTGTGTTGTGTGGAGCATGCAGTGTGTTGTGTGGAGCATGCAGTGTGTTGTGTGGAGCATGCAGTGTGTTGTGTGGAGCATGCAGTGTGTTGTGAGGATCGTGCAGTGTGTTGTGAGGATCGTGCAGTGTGTTGTGAGGAGCGTGCAGTGTGTTGTGTGGAGCGTGCAGTGTTGTGTGGAGCATGCAGTGTGTTGTGTGGAGCGTGCAGTGTGTTGTGTGGAGCATGCAGTGTGTTGTGAGGAGCATGCAGTGTGTTGTGAGGAGCGTGCAGTGTGTTGTGAGGAGCGTGCAGTGTGTTGTGTGGAGCGTGCAGTGTGTTGTGTGGAGCGTGCAGTGTGTTGTGTGGAGCATGCAGTGTGTTGTGAGGAGCATGCAGTGTGTTGTGTGGAGCATGCAGTGTGTTGTGTGGAGCATGCAGTGTGTTGTGTGGAGCGTGCAGTGTGTTGTGAGGATCGTGCAGTGTGTTGTGAGGAGCGTGCAGTGTGTTGTGTGGAGCGTGCAGTGTGTTGTGTGGAGCATGCAGTGTGTTGTGTGGAGCATGCAGTGTGTTGTGTGGAGCGTGCAGTGTGTTGTGAGGATCGTGCAGTGTGTTGTGAGGAGCGTGCAGTGTGTTGTGTGGAGCGTGCAGTGTTGTGTGGAGCCTGCAGTGTGTTGTGTGGAGCATGCAGTGTGTTGTGTGGAGCATGCAGTGTGTTGTGTGGAGCGTGCAGTGTGTTGTGTGGAGCGTGCAGTGTGTTGTGAGGAGCGTGCAGTGTGTTGTGTGGAGCGTGCAGTGTGTTGTGAGGATCGTGCAGTGTGTTGTGAGGATCGTGCAGTGTGTTGTGAGGAGCGTGCAGTGTGTTGTGAGGAGCGTGCAGTGTGTTGTGTGGAGCGTGCAGTGTGTTGTGTGGAGCGTGCAGTGTGTTGTGTGGAGCATGCAGTGTGTTGTGAGGATCGTGCAGTGTGTTGTGAGGATCGTGCAGTGTGTTGTGAGGAGCGTGCAGTGTGTTGTGTGGAGCATGCAGTGTGTTGTGTGGAGCGTGCAGTGTGTTGTGAGGATCGTGCAGTGTGTTGTGAGGAGCATGCAGTGTGTTGTGAGGATCGTGCAGTGTGTTGTGAGGAGCATGCAGTGTGTTGTGAGGATCGTGCAGTGTGTTGTGAGGAGCATGCAGTGTGTTGTGAGGATCGTGCAGTGTGTTGTGAGGAGCATGCAGTGTGTTGTGTGGAGCATGCAGTGTGTTGTGTGGAGCGTGCAGTGTGTTGTGAGGATCGTGCAGTGTGTTGTGAGGAGCATGCAGTGTGTTGTGAGGATCGTGCAGTGTGTTGTGAGGAGCATGCAGTGTGTTGTGTGGAGCATGCAGTGTGTTGTGTGGAGCGTGCAGTGTGTTGTGAGGATCGTGCAGTGTGTTGTGAGGAGCGTGCAGTGTGTTGTGTGGAGCGTGCAGTGTGTTGTGTGGAGCGTGCAGTGTTGTGTGGAGCGTGCAGTGTGTTGTGTGGAGCATGCAGTGTGTTGTGTGGAGCGTGCAGTGTGTTGTGAGGATCGTGCAGTGTGTTGTGAGGAGCGTGCAGTGTGTTGTGTGGAGCGTGCAGTGTGTTGTGTGGAGCGTGCAGTGTTGTGTGGAGCATGCAGTGTGTTGTGTGGAGCGTGCAGTGTGTTGTGTGGAGCGTGCAGTGTGTTGTGTGGAGCGTGCAGTGTGTTGTGTGGAGCGTGCAGTGTTGTGTGGAGCGTGCAGTGTTGTGTGGAGCGTGCAGTGTGTTGTGTGGAGCGTGCAGTGTTGTGTGGAGCGTGCAGTGTGTTGTGTGGAGCATGCAGTGTGTTGTGTGTAGATTGCAGTGTGTTGTGTGGAGCGTGCAGTGTGTTGTGTGGAGCATGCAGTGTGTTGTGTGGAGCGTGCAGTGTGTTGTGAGGATCGTGCAGCGTGTTGTGAGGATCGTGCAGCGTGTTGTGAGGAGCGTGCAGTGTGTTGTGAGGATCGTGCAGCGTGTTGTGAGGATCGTGCAGCGTGTTGTGAGGATCGTGCAGCGTGTTGTGAGGAGCGTGCAGTGTGTTGTGAGGATCGTGCAGCGTGTTGTGAGGATCGTGCAGCGTGTTGTGAGGATCGTGCAGCGTGTTGTGAGGATCGTGCAGCGTGTTGTGAGGAGCGTGCAGTGTTGTGTGGAGCATGCAGTGTGTTGTGAGGATCGTGCAGCGTGTTGTGAGGAGCGTGCAGTGTGTTGTGAGGATCGTGCAGCGTGTTGTGAGGATCGTGCAGCGTGTTGTGAGGATCGTGCAGCGTGTTGTGAGGAGCGTGCAGTGTTGTGTGGAGCGTGCAGTGTGTTGTGAGGATCGTGCAGCGTGTTGTGAGGATCGTGCAGCGTGTTGTGAGGAGCGTGCAGTGTTGTGTGGAGCATGCAGTGTGTTGTGAGGATCGTGCAGTGTGTTGTGAGGATCGTGCAGCGTGTTGTGAGGAGCGTGCAGTGTTGTGTGGAGCGTGCAGTGTGTTGTGTGGAGCGTGCAGTGTTGTGTGGAGCGTGCAGTGTGTTGTGAGGATCGTGCAGCGTGTTGTGAGGAGCGTGCAGTGTTGTGTGGAGCGTGCAGTGTTGTGTGGAGCGTGCAGTGTGTTGTGTGGAGCGTGCAGTGTGTTGTGTGGAGCGTGCAGTGTTGTGTGGAGCGTGCAGTGTGTTGTGTGGAGCATGCAGTGTGTTGTGTGGAGCGTGCAGTGTGTTGTGTGGAGCGTGCAGTGTGTTGTGTGGAGCGTGCAGTGTGTTGTGTGGAGCGTGCAGTGTGTTGTGTGGAGCGTGCAGTGTTGTGTGGAGCGTGCAGTGTGTTGTGTGGAGCGTGCAGTGTGTTGTGAGGATCGTGCAGTGTGTTGTGTGGAGCGTGCAGTGTTGTGTGGAGCGTGCAGTGTTGTGTGGAGCGTGCAGTGTGTTGTGTGGAGCGTGCAGTGTGTTGTGAGGATCGTGCAGTGTGTTGTGTGGAGCGTGCAGTGTTGTGTGGAGCGTGCAGTGTGTTGTGAGGACCGTGCAGTGTTGTGTGGAGCGTGCAGTGTGTTGTGTGGAGCGTGCAGTGTGTTGTGAGGAGCGTGCAGTGTTGTGTGGAGCGTGCAGTGTTGTGTGGAGCGTGCAGTGTGTTGTGAGGAGCGTGCAGTGTGTTGTGAGGAGCGTGCAGTGTTGTGTGGAGCGTGCAGTGTTGTGAGGAGCGTGCAGTGTGTTGTGAGGAGCGTGCAGTGTGTTGTGTGGAGCGTGCAGTGTGTTGTGTGGAGCGTGCAGTGTGTTGTGTGGAGCGTGCAGTGTGTTGTGTGGAGCGTGCAGTGTTGTGTGGAGCGTGCAGTGTGTTGTGTGGAGCGTGCAGTGTTGTGTGGAGCGTGCAGTGTGTTGTGTGGAGCGTGCAGTGTTGTGTGGAGCGTGCAGTGTGTTGTGTGGAGCGTGCAGTGTGTTGTGTGGAGCGTGCAGTGTGTTGTGTGGAGCGTGCAGTGTGTTGTGTGGAGCGTGCAGTGTGTTGTGTGGAGCGTGCAGTGTGTTGTGTGGAGCGTGCAGTGTGTTGTGTGGAGCGTGCAGTGTTGTGAGGAGCGTGCAGTGTGTTGTGCGGAGAGTGCAGTGTTGTGTGGAGCGTGCAGTGTGTTGTGAGGAGCATGCAGTGTGTTGTGTGGAGCGTGTAGTGTGTTGTGAGGAGCGTGCAGTGTGTTGTGTGGAGCATGCAGTGTGTTGTGAGGAGCATGCAGTGTGTTGTGAGGAGCATGCAGTGTGTTGTGTGGAGCGTGCAGTGTGTTGTGTGGAGCGTGCAGTGTGTTGTGTGGAGCATGCAGTGTGTTGTGAGGAGCATGCAGTGTGTTGTGTGGAGCGTGCAGTGTGTTGTTAGGAGCATGCAGTGTGTTGTGTGGAGCATGCAGTGTGTTGTGTGGAGCATGCAGTGTGTTGTGAGGAGCATGCAGTGTGTTGTGTGGAGCGTGCAGTGTGTTGTGTGGAGCCTGCAGTGTGTTGTGTGGAGCGTGCAGTGTGTTGTGTGGAGCATGCAGTGTGTTGTGAGGAGCATGCAGTGTGTTGTGTGGAGCATGCAGTGTGTTGTGTGGAGCGTGCAGTGTGTTGTGTGGAGCGTGCAGTGTGTTGTGTGGAGCGTGCAGTGTGTTGTGTGGAGCATGCAGTGTGTTGTGAGGAGCATGCAGTGTGTTGTGTGGAGCGTGCAGTGTGTTGTGAGGAGCATGCAGTGTGTTGTGTGGAGCGTGCAGTGTGTTGTGTGGAGCGTGCAGTGTGTTGTGTGGAGCGTGCAGTGTGTTGTGTGGAGCGTGCAGTGTGTTGTGTGGAGCGTGCAGTGTGTTGTGTGGAGCGTGCAGTGTGTTGTGTGGAGCGTGCAGTGTGTTGTGTGGAGCGTGCAGTGTGTTGTGAGGAGCGTGCAGTGTGTTGTGAGGAGCGTGCAGTGTGTTGTGTGGAGCATGCAGTGTGTTGTGTGGAGCGTGCAGTGTTGTGTGGAGCGTGCAGTGTGTTGTGTGGAGCGTGCAGTGTGTTGTGAGGAGCGTGCAGTGTGTTGTGAGGAGCGTGCAGTGTGTTGTGTGGAGCGTGCAGTGTGTTGTGAGGAGCGTGCAGTGTGTGTACTCTCCCTGTTATTCCTGCCTGGTTCCTCTAGTTTTCAACCAGTCTCTTGTCTAGAACTGTCGAAATCCTTCTTACAGTCCAAGAAGATGCAGTCTACCCATCCGTCTCTCCTGTCTTACTTCTGTCACCTTGTCATAGACCTCCAACAAGGTTTGTGACTCAGGATTTCCCTTCCCTGAAGCCGTGTTGGCTGTTATTTATACGAGTCCATTCCTTTCTAGGTGCTCCACCAGTGACACTGGTGTGTTGTTTAGTGCAGCCTCTCATCTTTCTTAAAAATCGGGACTACATTTGCTGTCTTCCACACCTCAGGTAGTTGCCCTGTGTGTGTGTGTGTGTGTGTGTGTGTGTGTGTGTGTGTGTGTGTGTGTGTGTGTGTGTGTGTGTGTGTGTGGGTGTGTGTGTGTGTGTGATCTTCACACAATCTTCAACACTTAACACACTTCGCTACTTCCAGAACTGAGAATCAGTGGAATCACTGAAGCAAGATCACCACCACCACCACACCACCACCACCACACGACCACCACGACCACCACACGACCACACTACCACCACCCCCAAAAATAAAAAGACGACAGAAATATTGTCAGTAGTGACTTGAAAGACGTGACAGAAAGCTGTTCAGCGACTCGTATTCTGAGCTTTCATAAACATACCTTAACTGTCATCAAACATTACATATTTTGCTGTCAGCATTCCAAGTTATCATTGACAAAGGAAGAGTTATGATACCTTCCCTGTAAGAACCACTGACCTGTGAAGAACCATTCGTATGACTCACGAAATCGTAATGACACGATTGCAAACAAACCATACCATGAGCGGGGATAGAACCCGCGGGTTCTATCCCCGCCCGTGGTATGGTTTGAAAACTGAATCACATTTGGCCAATATCTGAGAAATACAGTTACTGTTTACCATCAGCTATGAATGAGAAACATGTGTAACCCAGGTGTTGGACATGTGTCTTACTCGTCTAGCTGTCAGTATTGTGCACCAGGCACTGCATACTGTTTCCCATAGTCTACCAATCCACAGAATAGTCTACCAGTCCACAAACTATGTAGTCTACCAGTCCACAAACTATGTAGTCTACCAGTTCACAAACTATGTAGTCTACCAGTCCACAAACTATGTAGTCTACCAGTCCACAAACTATGTAGTCTACCAGTCCACAAACTATGTAGTCTACCAATCCACAGAATAGTCTACCAGTCCACAAACTATGTAGTCTACCAGTCCACAAACTATGTAGTCTACCAGTCCACAAACTATGTAGTCTACCAGTCCACAAACTATGTAGTCTACCAATCCACAGAATAGTCTACCAGTCCACAAACTATGTAGTCTACCAGTCCACAAACTATGTAGTCTACCAGTCCACAAACTATGTAGTCTACCAGTCCACAAACTATGTAGTCTACCAATCCACAGAATAGTCTACCAGTCCACAAACTATGTAGTCTACCAATCCACAGAATAGTCTACCAGTCCACAAACTATGTAGTCTACCAGTTCACAAACTATGTAGTCTACCAGTTCACAAACTATGTAGTCTACCAGTCCACAAACTATGTAGTCTACCAGTCCACAAACTATGTAGTCTACCAATCCACAGAATAGTCTACCAGTCCACAAACTATGTAGTCTACCAGTCCACAAACTATGTAGTCTACCAGTCCACAAACTATGTAGTCTACCAGTCCACAAACTATGTAGTCTACCAATCCACAGAATAGTCTACCAGTCCACAAACTATGTAGTCTACCAGTCCACAAACTATGTAGTCTACCAGTCCACAAACTATGTAGTCTACCAGTTCACAAACTATGTAGTCTACCAGTCCACAAACTATGTAGTCTACCAGTCCACAAACTATGTAGTCTACCAGTCCACAAACTATGTAGTCTACCAGTTCACAAACTATGTAGTCTACCAGTCCACAAACTATGTAGTCTACCAGTCCACAAACTATGTAGTCTACCAGTCCACAAACTATGTAGTTTACCAGTCCACAAACTATGTAGTCTACCAGTCCACAAACTATGTAGTCTACCAGTCCACAAACTATGTAGTCTACCAATCCACAGAATAGTCTACCAGTCCACAAACTATGTAGTCTACCAGTCCACAAACTATGTAGTCTACCAGTCCACAAACTATGTAGTCTACCAGTCCACAAACTATGTAGTCTACCAGTCCACAAACTATGTAGTCTACCAATCCACAGAATAGTCTACCAGTCCACAAACTATGTAGTCTACCAGTCCACAAACTATGTAGTCTACCAATCCACAGAATAGTCTACCAGTCCACAAACTATGTAGTCTACCAGTTCACAAACTATGTAGTCTACCAGTTCACAAACTATGTAGTCTACCAGTCCACAAACTATGTAGTCTACCAGTCCACAAACTATGTAGTCTACCAATCCACAGAATAGTCTACCAGTCCACAAACTATGTAGTCTACCAGTCCACAAACTATGTAGTCTACCAGTCCACAAACTATGTAGTCTACCAGTCCACAAACTATGTAGTCTACCAGTCCACAAACTATGTAGTCTACCAATCCACAGAATAGTCTACCAGTCCACAAACTATGTAGTCTACCAGTCCACAAACTATGTAGTCTACCAGTCCATAAACTATGTAGTCTACCAGTTCACAAACTATGTAGTCTACCAGTTCACAAACTATGTAGTCTACCAGTCCACAAACTATGTAGTCTACCAGTTCACAAACTATGTAGTCTACCAGTTCACAAACTATGTAGTCTACCAGTCCACAAACTATGTAGTCTACCAGTTCACAAACTATGTAGTCTACCAGTCCACAAACTATGTAGTCTACCAGTTCACAAACTATGTAGTCTACCAGTCCACAAACTATGTAGTCTACCAGTCCACAAACTATGTAGTCTACCAGTTCACAAACTATGTAGTCTACCAGTCCACAAACTATGTAGTCTACCAGTCCACAAACTATGTAGTCTACCAGTTCACAAACTATGTAGTCTACCAGTCCACAAACTATGTAGTCTACCAGTCCACAAACTATGTAGTCTACCAGTCCACAAACTATGTAGTCTACCAGTCCACAAACTATGTAGTCTACCAGTCCACAAACTATGTAGTCTACCAGTCCACAAACTATGTAGTCTACCAGTTCACAAACTATGTAGTCTACCAGTCCACAAACTATGTAGTCTACCAGTCCACAAACTATGTAGTCTACCAGTTCACAAACTATGTAGTCTACCAGTCCACAAACTATGTAGTCTACCAGTCCACAAACTATGTAGTCTACCAGTCCACAAACTATGTAGTCTACCAGTCCACAAACTATGTAGTCTACCAGTCCACAAACTATGTAGTCTACCAGTCCACAAACTATGTAGTCTACCAGTCCACAAACTATGTAGTCTACCAGTCCACAAACTATGTAGTCTACCAGTCCACAAACTATGTAGTCTACCAGTTCACAAACTGTGTAGTCTACCAGTCCACAAACTATGTAGTCTACCAGTCCACAAACTATGTAGTCTACCAGTCCACAAACTATGTAGTCTACCAGTTCACAAACTGTGTAGTCTACCAGTCCACAAACTATGTAGTCTACCAGTCCACAAACTATGTAGTCTACCAGTCCACAAACTATGTAGTCTACCAGTCCACAAACTATGTAGTCTACCAGTCCACAAACTATGTAGTCTACCAGTCCACAAACTATGTAGTCTACCAGTCCACAAACTATGTAGTCTACCAGTTCCACAAACTATGTAGTCTACCAGTCCACAAACTATGTAGTCTACCAGTCCACAAACTATGTAGTCTACCAGTCCACAAACTATGTAGTCTACCAGTCCACAAACTATGTAGTCTACCAGTCCACAAACTATGTAGTCTACCAGTCCACAAACTATGTAGTCTACCAGTCCACAAACTATGTAGTCTACCAGTCCACAAACTATGTAGTCTACCAGTTCACAAACTGTGTAGTCTACCAGTCCACAAACTATGTAGTCTACCAGTCCACAAACTATGTAGTCTACCAGTCCACAAACTATGTAGTCTACCAGTTCACAAACTATGTAGTCTACCAGTCCACAAACTATGTAGTCTACCAGTCCACAAACTATGTAGTCTACCAGTTCACAAACTATGTAGTCTACCAGTCCACAAACTATGTAGTCTACCAGTCCACAAACTATGTAGTCTACCAGTTCACAAACTATGTAGTCTACCAGTTCACAAACTATGTAGTCTACCAGTTCACAAACTATGTAGTCTACCAGTCCACAAACTATGTAGTCTACCAGTCCACAAACTATGTAGTCTACCAGTTCACAAACTATGTAGTCACAAACTCTGTAGTCTACCAGTCCACAAACTCTGTAGTCTACCAGTCCACAAACTATGTAGTCTACCAGTCCACAAACTATGTAGTCTACCAGTCCACACACTATGTAGTCTACCAGTCCACAAACTATGTAGTCTACCAGTCCACAAACTATGTAGTCTACCAGTCCACAAACTATGTAGTCTACCAGTCACAAACTATGTAGTCTACCAGTCCACAAACTATGTAGTCTACCAGTCCACAAACTATGTAGTCTACCAGTCCACAAACTATGTAGTCTACCAGTCCACAAACTATGTAGTCTACCAGTCCACAAACTATGTAGTCTACCAGTCCACAAACTATGTAGTCTACCAGTCCACAAACTATGTAGTCTACCAGTCCACAAACTATGTAGTCTACCAGTCCACAAACTATGTAGTCTACCAGTCCACAAACTATGTAGTCTACCAGTTCCAAACTAAACTCCACAAACTATGTAGTCTACCAGTCCACAAACTATGTAGTCTACCAGTTCACAAACTATGTAGTCTACCAGTCCACAAACTATGTAGTCTACCAGTCCACAAACTATGTAGTCTACCAGTCCACAAACTATGTAGTCTACCAGTCCACAAACTATGTAGTCTACCAGTTCACAAACTACCCAGTCCACAAACTATGTAGTCTACCAGTCCACAAACTATGTAGTCTACCAGTCCACAAACTATGTAGTCTACCAGTCCACAAACTATGTAGTCTACCAGTCACAAACTATGTAGTCTACCAGTTCACAAACTATGTAGTCTACCAGTCCACTATGTAACTATGTAGTCTACCAGTCCACAAACTATGTAGTCTACCAGTTCACAAACTATGTAGTCTACCAGTCACAAACTATGTAGTCTACCAGTCACAAACTATGTAGTCTACCAGTTCACAAACTATGTAGTCTACCAGTCCACAAACTATGTAGTCTACCAGTTCACAAACTATGTAGTCTACCAGTCCACAAACTATGTAGTCTACCAGTCCACAAACTATGTAGTCTACCAGTTCACAAACTATGTAGTCTACCAGTCCACAAACTATGTAGTCTACCAGTCCACAAACTATGTAGTCTACCAGTCCACAAACTATGTAGTCTACCAGTCACAAACTATGTAGTCTACCAGTCCACAAACTATGTAGTCTACCAGTTCACAAACTATGTAGTCTACCAGTCCACAAACTATGTAGTCTACCAGTCCACAAACTATGTAGTCTACCAGTTCACAAACTATGTAGTCTACCAGTCCACAAACTATGTAGTCTACCAGTTCACAAACTATGTAGTCTACCAGTCCACAAACTATGTAGTCTACCAGTCCACAAACTATGTAGTCTACCAGTCCACAAACTATGTAGTCTACCAGTCCACAAACTATGTAGTCTACCAGTTCCACAAACTATGTAGTCTACCAGTCCACAAACTATGTAGTCTACCAGTCCACAAACTATGTAGTCTACCAGTCCACAAACTATGTAGTCTACCAGTTCACAAACTATGTAGTCTACCAGTCCACAAACTATGTAGTCTACCAGTAAAACTATGTAGTCTACCAGTTCACAAACTATGTAGTCTACCAGTCCACAAACTATGTAGTCTACCAGTCCACAAACTATGTAGTCTACCAGTCCACAAACTATGTAGTCTACCAGTTCACAAACTATGTAGTCTACCAGTCCACAAACTATGTAGTCTACCAGTCCACAAACTATGTAGTCTACCAGTCCACAAACTATGTAGTCTACCAGTTCACAAACTATGTAGTCTACCAGTCCACAAACTATGTAGTCTACCAGTTCACAAACTATGTAGTCTACCAGTCCACAAACTATGTAGTCTACCAGTACACAAACTATGTAGTCTACCAGTCCACAAACTATGTAGTCTACCAGTCCACAAACTATGTAGTCTACCAGTCCACAAACTATGTAGTCTACCAGTACAAACTATGTAGTCTACCAGTTCACAAACTATGTAGTCTACCAGTCCACAAACTATGTAGTCTACCAGTCCACAAACTATGTAGTCTACCAGTCCACAAACTATGTAGTCTACCAGTCCACAAACTATGTAGTCTACCAGTCCACAAACTATGTAGTCTACCAGTCCACAAACTATGTAGTCTACCAGTCCACAAACTATGTAGTCTACCAGTCCACAAACTATGTAGTCTACCAGTCCACAAACTATGTAGTCTACCAGTCCACAAACTATGTAGTCTACCAGTTCACAAACTATGTAGTCTACCAGTCACAAACTATGTAGTCTACCAGTCCACAAACTATGTAGTCTACCAGTCCACAAACTATGTAGTCTACCAGTCCACAAACTATGTAGTCTACCAGTCCACAAACTATGTAGTCTACCAGTCCACAAACTATGTAGTCTACCAGTCCACAAACTATGTAGTCTACCAGTCCACAAACTATGTAGTCTACCAGTCCACAAACTATGTAGTCTACCAGTCCACAAACTATGTAGTCTACCAGTCCACAAACTATGTAGTCTACCAGTCCACAAACTATGTAGTCTACCAGTCCACAAACTATGTAGTCTACAAAAACTATGTAGTCTACCAGTAGTCACAAAAACTATGTAGTCTACCAGTCCACAAACTATGTAGTCTACCAGTTCACAAACTATGTAGTCTACCAGTCCACAAACTATGTAGTCTACCAGTCCACAAACTATGTAGTCTACCAGTCACAAACTATGTAGTCTACCAGTCCACAAACTATGTAGTCTACCAGTTCACAAACTATGTAGTCTACCAGTACAAACTATGTAGTCTACCAGTTCACAAACTATGTAGTCTACCAGTCCACAAACTATGTAGTCTACCAGTTCTATGTAGTCTACCAGTCCACAAACTATGTAGTCTACCAGTCCACAAACTATGTAGTCTACCAGTTCACAAACTATGTAGTCTACCAGTCCACAAACTATGTAGTCTACCAGTCCACAAACTATGTAGTCTACCAGTCCACAAACTATGTAGTCTACCAGTCCACAAACTATGTAGTCTACCAGTCCACAAACTATGTAGTCTACCAGTTCACAAACTATGTAGTCTACCAGTTCACAAACTATGTAGTCTACCAGTCCACAAACTATGTAGTCTACCAGTCCACAAACTATGTAGTCTACCAGTCCACAAACTATGTAGTCTACCAGTCCACAAACTATGTAGTCTACCAGTCCACAAACTATGTAGTCTACCAGTCCACAAACTATGTAGTCTACCAGTCCACAAACTATGTAGTCTACCAGTCCACAAACTATGTAGTCTACCAGTCCACAAACTATGTAGTCTACCAGTCCACAAACTATGTAGTCTACCAGTCCACAAACTATGTAGTCTACCAGTCCACAAACTATGTAGTCTACCAGTCCACAAACTATGTAGTCTACCAGTCCACAAACTATGTAGTCTACCAGTCCACAAACTATGTAGTCTACCAGTTCACAAACTATGTAGTCTACCAGTCCACAAACTATGTAGTCTACCAGTCACAAACTATGTAGTCTACCAGTTCACAAACTATGTAGTCTACCAGTCCACAAACTATGTAGTCTACCAGTCCACAAACTATGTAGTCTACCAGTCCACAAACTATGTAGTCTACCAGTCCACAAACTATGTAGTCTACCAGTCCACAAACTATGTAGTCTACCAGTCCACAAACTATGTAGTCTACCAGTCCACAAACTATGTAGTCTACCAGTCCACAAACTATGTAGTCTACCAGTCCACAAACTATGTAGTCTACCAGTCCACAAACTATGTAGTCTACCAGTCCACAAACTATGTAGTCTACCAGTCCACAAACTATGTAGTCTACCAGTCCACAAACTATGTAGTCTACCAGTCCACAAACTATGTAGTCTACCAGTCCACAAACTATGTAGTCTACCAGTCCACAAACTATGTAGTCTACCAGTCCACAAACTATGTAGTCTACCAGTCCACAAACTATGTAGTCTACCAGTCCACAAACTATGTAGTCTACCAGTTCACAAACTATGTAGTCTACCAGTCCACAAACTATGTAGTCTACCAGTCCACAAACTATGTAGTCTACCAGTTCACAAACTATGTAGTCTACCAGTCCACAAACTATGTAGTCTACCAGTCCACAAACTATGTAGTCTACCAGTTCACAAACTATGTAGTCTACCAGTCCACAAACTATGTAGTCTACCAGTCCACAAACTATGTAGTCTACCAGTCCACAAACTATGTAGTCTACCAGTCCACAAACTATGTAGTCTACCAGTCCACAAACTATGTAATCTACCAGTCCACAAACTATGTAGTCTACCAGTCCACAAACTATGTAGTCTACCAGTTCACAAACTATGTAGTCTACCAGTTCACAAACTATGTAGTCTACCAGTCCACAAACTATGTAGTCTACCAGTCCACAAACTATGTAGTCTACCAGTTCACAAACTATGTAGTCTACCAGTCCACAAACTATGTAGTCTACCAGTTCACAAACTATGTAGTCTACCAGTCCACAAACTATGTAGTCTACCAGTCCACAAACTATGTAGTCTACCAGTCCACAAACTATGTAGTCTACCAGTCCACAAACTATGTAGTCTACCAGTCCACAAAGTATGTAGTCTACCAGTCCACAAACTATGTAGTCTACCAGTTCACAAACTATGTAGTCTACCAGTCCACAAACTATGTAGTCTACCAGTCCACAAACTATGTAGTCTACCAGTCCACAATCTATGTAGTCTACCAGTTCACAAACTATGTAGTCTACCAGTCCACAAACTATGTAGTCTACCAGTCCACAAACTATGTAGTCTACCAGTTCACAAACTATGTAGTCTACCAGTCCACAAACTATGTAGTCTACCAGTTCACAAACTATGTAGTCTACCAGTTCACAAACTATGTAGTCTACCAGTCCACAAACTATGTAGTCTACCAGTTCACAAACTATGTAGTCTACCAGTCCACAAACTATGTAGTCTACCAGTCCACAAACTATGTAGTCTACCAGTCCACAAACTATGTAGTCTACCAGTCCACAAACTATGTAGTCTACCAGTCCACAAACTATGTAGTCTACCAGTCCACAAACTATGTAGTCTACCAGTCCACAAACTATGTAGTCTACCAGTCCACAAACTATGTAGTCTACCAGTCCACAAACTATGTAGTCTACCAGTCCACAAACTATGTAGTCTACCAGTCCACAAACTATGTAGTCTACCAGTCCACAAACTATGTAGTCTACCAGTCCACAAACTATGTAGTCTACCAGTCCACAAACTATGTAGTCTACCAGTCCACAAACTATGTAGTCTACCAGTCCACAAACTATGTAGTCTACCAGTCCACAAACTATGTAGTCTACCAGTTCACAAACTATGTAGTCTACCAGTCCACAAACTATGTAGTCTACCAGTCCACAAACTATGTAGTCTACCAGTTCACAAACTATGTAGTCTTCCAGTCCACAAACTATGTAGTCTACCAGTCCACAAACTATGTAGTCTACCAGTTCACAAACTATGTAGTCTACCAGTCCACAAACTATGTAGTCTACCAGTCCACAAACTATGTAGTCTACCAGTCCACAAACTATGTAGTCTACCAGTCCACAAACTATGTAGTCTACCAGTCCACAAACTATGTAGTCTTCCAGTCCACAAACTATGTAGTCTACCAGTCCACAAACTATGTAGTCTACCAGTTCACAAACTATGTAGTCTACCAGTCCACAAACTATGTAGTCTACCAGTTCACAAACTATGTAGTCTACCAGTCCACAAACTATGTAGTCTACCAGTCCACAAACTATGTAGTCTACCAGTCCACAAACTATGTAGTCTACCAGTCCACAAACTATGTAGTCTACCAGTCCACAAACTATGTAGTCTACCAGTTAAACTCTCACACTTTTGAAGAAAGATTTAAGAGAACGGGAAAAATCATCAAAAAAGTGTTGAGACTCCTGATGGTGTTGAGGGTCGTGGTGGTGGTGTTGAGGGTCGTGGTGGTGGTGTTCAGGGTCGTGGTGGTGGTGTTGAGGGAACGTGGTTGTGATGAGGGTTGTGGTGGTGGTGTTGAGGGAACGTGGTTGTGGTGAGGGTCGTGGTGGTGGTGTTGAGGGAACGTGGTTGTGGTGAGGGTCGTGGTGGTGGTGTTGAGGGAACGTGGTTGTGATGAGGGTCGTGGTGGTGGTGTTGAGGGATCGTGGTTGTGGTGAGGGTCGTGGTGGTGGTGTTGAGGGAACGTGGTTGTGATGAGGGTCGTGGTGGTGGTGTTGAGGGAACGTGGTTGTAGTGAGGGTCGTGGTGGTGGTGTTGAGGGATCGTGGTGGTGGTGAGGGTCGTGGTAGTGGTGGTGTCACTGAGTATTGATGGCAAGCCTGCAGAGTGAGAGGGGAGAGAGGGAGAGACGGTGAGAGGGAGAGAATATACTAGTTGAGGGTAAGCGAACGGTCAGAATATACGTGAGGAAAGGCAGTTTAGTGTCGGGAATAGCCGAGGTATTGTGGTGGTGGTGGTGGTGTCTTAGAGAGTGTGGGAGAAACTTAATAACCAAGTGCTAGAAGAAAAGTCTAAAGCAGTAACTCTCTGGCAGACTTTGAGAAAAGAAACGAGAAGCATAGATGGAACCCCTGAGAGATACAGACAAGATGATTTCTAATATCTGTGATATCTTCAAGAAGTCTTGCAATGCTGGAACCGGCAACCCGAAGAACAGGAGCCGGTTCTTTCCGACAATAAAACAGCTCAGATTTCTTGCAGCCAGTTCAAGAAGTCTCCTCCGAAGGAGCTAAGATCTCTTACACTCGAATGATGAGTAACTAGTTAAAAGCTTCCCCTAAGGAGCGTATATGTCGAGTATTTCACATTTGCCTAGGAATGTGATATGTTTCTCGCTGTTGTTGGACGTAACGTCTGTGGGTAACGAAGTCTGTTGGTAACCCCAATCAAATCCCGTATCTTCCTATTAGCTGCAGCTAACGTAAGCCGATATGAGTAAGACCGGACTTACCTGGGTATTGTAACTGCCCCAAATACCCATGGGTACGTCGTCGTAATGTCCTATCACTCGCAGTGCGTCGTATAGTCACCACCATTCGTATTGTTCACGGTAGGAGGAGAGACTTCTCTCCCAATGTTCAATTATACCTGAGTGCACACCGCGGAACACTTTAAAACACATTATACCGCGACTTTTACCGCGGATCACTTGACTCGTATTTACAATAGATCAACTTCCTAGTGGAGATTGTCAGTATTTCCGAATCTACCGCACAGTTCGCTACTGTTCTTTGTTCTCACCGGGAGATTTCGTGACGGATTCACATTCACGTTCTGGCCTCTCGGGCCCTGAGTATCGCTCCAGCTCCTCATCCCACAAAGGAAATGCTGACTTCAGCTTTACAGACATCCTTTGCTAGCTTTAGCAACAGAGTTTAACACAAGAGGGCTGTTTCCTTGTTGTTTAGCTGTGGGCTGAATGTTATAATACACCTGACTTGTAGATTAAGTAGGGGACGTTTTTATTCGAAATTTTACTATGTGTAAATAGCAGTTACTCGAGGTTAAACCTCGTATATATAGTTGAGCAGCAAGTCTGGTAAAGAACAACGCGCTGACCTCAGCACGAGAGTCCCAGCTCTGACGCATGTGTTTGCTCGCTATCATGGGAACAAGGAAGTGGAAGAGTTCAGTAGCTCCTTCCGAAAGGGCTAACTAAGCCCCTCTGAGGGCTGAGGGGAGTTACCCCCTCAACCCCTTTTGAAACTGGAGATTTTTCTCCACAAAGATAGTTAGTTCATGGGAATATATCTGGGAAATTAGATCGCAGAATATTCTCTAGTTCACAATAGGGCTGTCTGCAGACGTGAGGGAAAATACTGTTTTCAGAAACGCGCATTGATGTATGACAGAAGCGAATCAGATCACGGAACGGGAGAGAGAGAGCGCTTGAAGCCTTGAGTGGAGCCCCACCCCCCTCTGTGGTGTGGAGCCCCACCCCTTCTGTAGCTTGTGTGGAGTCCCACCCCTTCTGTAGCTTGTATGGAGCCCCACTCATGGGGTTTATGTGGAGCCCCGCCCCTTCTGTAGCTTGTATGGAGTCCCACCCCTTCTGTAGCTTGTATGGAGCCCCACTCATGGGGTTTATGTGGAGCCCCACCCCTTCTGTAGCTTGTGTGGAGTCCCACCCCTTCTGAAGCTTGTGTGGAGCCCCACCCCTTCTGTAGCTTGTGTGGAGCCCCACCCCTTCTGTAGCTTGTGTGGAGCCCCACCCCTTCTGTAGCTTGTGCGGAACCCCACCCCTTCTGTAGCTTGTGTGGAGCACCACCCCTTCTGTAGCTTGTGTGGAACCCCACCCCTTCTGTAGCTTGTGCGGAACCCCACCCCTTCTGTAGCTTGTGTGGAACCCCACCCCTTCTGTAGCTTGTGTGGAGCCCCACCCCTTCTGTAGCTTGTGCGGAACCCCACCCCTTCTGTAGCTTGTGTGGAACCCCACCCCTTCTGTAGCTTGTGTGGAGCCCCACCCCTTCTGTAGCTTGTGTGGAACCCCACCCCTTCTGTAGCTTGTGTGGAACCCCACCCCTTCTGTAGCTTGTGTGGAACCCCACCCCTTCTGTAGCTTGTGTGGAGTCCCACCCCTTCTGTAGCTTGTGTGGAGCCCCACCCCTTCTGTAGCTTGTGTGGAACCCCACCCCTTCTGTAGCTTGTGTGGAGCCCCACCCCTTCTGTAGCTTGTGCGGAACCCCACCCCTTCTGTAGCTTGTGTGGAACCCCACCCCTTCTGTAGCTTGTGTGGAGCCCCACCCCTTCTGTAGCTTGTGTGGAACCCCACCCCTTCTGTAGCTTGTGTGGAACCCCACCCCTTCTGTAGCTTGTGTGGAGCCCCACCCCTTCTGTAGCTTGTGTGGAACCCCACCCCTTCTGTAGCTTGTGTGGAACCCCACCCCTTCTGTAGCTTGTGTGGAACCCCACCCCTTCTGTAGCTTGTGCGGAACCCCACCCCTTCTGTAGCTTGTGTGGAGCCCCACCCCTTCTGTAGCTTGTGTGCAATCATGTTGTAACCATAGAATTAAATATTGTTGATATTATTGCTGCATGCAACAACTGCCTCCTCTACAGTACTGGCAATACTTGTATTACTCCACTGGTCAACTGGACAGTGTAGTTGAGAACTCAGAGTGTGCTGGTGGCTGCTGCTTCGAATATTTTCAGCAGTAAAATCCTATATTCACTAAATATTTGTCCAATTTTTGGAGAGTTAAATAAATTTATCAGCTCCAGGGAGGAGTCTGGACTCACAACTCCTGTACAACATCTTACGCACGTGAAGCCGTAGTTGTGTAGCTGATGTGACATACATTACCTCTGATTCAGGGCATCTCAGAAATCTCAGATATTCAACATATTCGAGAGCCTAAAGCATTATATTTTTGAAATACAAAGAGATGCGATTCCATATAACAACGTGAAGCCAAGCGTCGATAAGACACAATGTTGCTTAAGGGATTTTATTGCAAAGATCTTTTGTTGACGGGCGAGTTTATCAGTTCAATTGATAAGTCCCTGATGGGTATAACATATGAGTAAGTTACCATTACCCACACTGTGTAGTATTTAAATGTGGGGAGACACTAGTACTGTGTTACCCTGAAACTGCTTATAACCTAGACTCAGTCTAGTAGTAACAATAGTAATGCCAGGGATATTTATAACCTAGTCTTAGTCTAATAGTAACAACAGTACTGCCAGGGATACTTATAACCTAGTCTTAGTCTAATAGTAACAACAGTACTGCCAGGGATACTTATAACCTAGTCTTAGTCTAATAGTAACAACAGTACTGCCAGGGATACTTATAACCTAGGCTCAGTCTAGTAGTAACAACAGTACTGCCAGGGATACTTATAACCTAGACTCAGTCTAGCAGTAACAACAGTACTGCCAGGGATACTTATAACCTAGACTCAGTCTAGTAGTAACAACAGTACTGCCAGGGATACTGATAAACTAGACTCAGTCTAGCAGTAACAACAGTACTGCCAGGGATACTTATAACCTAGACTCAGTCTAGCAGTAACAACAGTACTGCCAGGGATACTGATAACCTAGTCTCAGTCTAGCAGTAACAACAGTACTGCCAGGGATACTGATAACCTAGTCTCAGTCTAGCAGTAACAACAGTACTGCCAGGGATACTGATAACCTAGACTCAGTCTAGCAGTAACAACAGTACTGCCAGGGATACTGATAACCTAGACTCAGTCTAGCAGTAACAACAGTACTGCCAGGGATACTGATAACCTAGACTCAGTCTAGCAGTAACAAAAGTACTGCCAGGGATACTGATAACCTAGACTCAGTCTAGCAGTAACAACAGTACTGCCAGGGATACTGATAACCTAGACTCAGTCTAGCAGTAACAACAGTACTGCCAGGGATACTGATAACCTAGACTCAGTCTAGCAGTAACAACAGTACTGCCAGGGATACTGATAACCTAGACTCAGTCTAGCAGTAACAACAGTACTGCCAGGGATACTGATAACCTAGACTCAGTCTAGCAGTAACAAAAGTACTGCCAGGGATACTGATAACCTAGACTCAGTCTAGCAGTAACAACAGTACTGCCAGGGATACTGATAACCTAGTCTCAGTCTAGCAGTAACAACAGTACTGCCAGGGATACTGATAACCTAGTCTCAGTCTAGCAGTAACAACAGTACTGCCAGGGATACTGATAACCTAGACTCAGTCTAGCAGTAACAAAAGTACTGCCAGGGATACTGATAACCTAGACTCAGTCTAGCAGTAACAACAGTACTGCCAGGGATACTGATAACCTAGACTCAGTCTAGCAGTAACAACAGTACTGCCAGGGATACTGATAACCTAGACTCAGTCTAGCAGTAACAACAGTACTGCCAGGGATACTGATAACCTAGACTCAGTCTAGCAGTAACAACAGTACTGCCAGGGATACTGATAACCTAGACTCAGTCTAGCAGTAACAACAGTACTGCCAGGGATACTTACAACCTAGACTCAGTCTAGTAGTAACAACAGTACTGCCAGGGATACTAACCTTGTTATTCTCACTAAAAGTTAGGTTTAACTTGATACAATGTATTATAATGGACACTTGAGCTCTATTTGAGAAATCAAAATTATATTCGACATTCTCTTTATTTAATGTTAGTTATCGTGGTTATGCCCCTGGAGGCCCGTGTGAGGGAATTCACAGGTTTAGAATGACCCTGTTAGAGTAGAAACAGTGTAGTTGAGTGAAAGTTGAATTAGAAGAGCTAAGTTGTTACTGGGCTCTAACAAGGTGTGGGGAGTTGATGGTACTTGATGCTGACTACAGCACCAGCAGGTGACCACTACAGCACCAGCAGGTGACCACTACAGCACCAGCAGGTGACCACTACAGCACGAGCAGGTGACCACTACAGCACCAGCAGGTGACCACTACAGCACGAGCAGGTGACCACTACAGCACCAGCAGGTGACCACTACAGCACGAGCAGGTGACCACTACAGCACCAGCAGGTGACCACTACAGCACCAGCAGGTGACCACTACAGCACCAGCAGGTGACCACTACAGCACCAGCAGGTGACCACTACAGCACGAGCAGGTGACCACTACAGCACCAGCAGGTGACCACTACAGCACCAGCAGGTGACCACTACAGCACCAGCAGGTGACCACTACAGCACCAGCAGGTGACCACTACAGCACCAGCAGGTGACCACTACGGCACCAGCAGGTGACCACTACAGCACCAGCAGGTGACCACTACAGCACCAGCAGGTGACCACTACGGCACCAGAAGGTGACCACTACAGCACCAGCAGGTGACCACTACGGCACCAGCAGGTGACTACTACGGCACCAGAAAGTGACCACTACAGCACCAGCAGGTGACCACTACGGCACCAGCAGGTGACCACTACAGCACCAGTAGGTGACCACTACAGCACCAGCAGGTGACCACTACAGCACCAGCACGTGACCACTACAGCAGCAGGTGACCACTACAGCACCAGCAGGTGACCACTACGGCACCAGCAGGTGACCACTACGGCACCAGCAGGTGACCACTACCGCACCAGCAGGTGACCACTACAGCAGCAGGTGACCACTACAGCACCAGCAGGTGACCACTACGGCACCAGCAGGTGACCACTACGGCACCAGCAGGTGACCACTACAGCACCAGCAGGTGACCACTACAGCACCAGCAGATGACCACTACAGCACCAGAAGGTGACCACTACAGCACCAGAAGGTGACCACTACAGCACCAGCAGGTGACCACTACAGCACCAGCAGGTGACCACTACAGCACCAGCAGGTGACCACTACAGCACCAGCAGGTGACCACTACAGCACCAGCAGGTGACCAATACAGCACCTGCAGGTGACCACTACAGCACCAGCAGGTGACCACTACAGCACCAGCAGGTGACCACTACAGCAGCAGGTGACCACTACAGCACCAGCAGGTGACCACTACAGCACCAGCAGGTGACCACTACAACACCTGCAGGTGACTACTACAGCACCAGCAGGTGACCACTACAGCACCTGCAGGTGACCACTACAGCACCAGCAGGTGACCACTACAGCACCTGCAGGTGACCACTACAGCACCAGAAGGTGACCACTACAGCACCAGCAGGTGACCACTACAGCACCAGCAGGTGACCACTACAGCAGCAGGTGACCACTACAGCACCAGCAGGTGACCACTACAGCACCAGCAGGTGACCACTACAGCACCTGCAGGTGACTACTACAGCACCAGCAGGTGACAACTACAGCACCTGCAGGTGACCACTACAGCACCAGCAGGTGACCACTACAGCACCTGCAGGTGACCACTACAGCACCAGAAGGTGACCACTACAGCACCAGCAGGTGACCACTACAGCACCAGCAGGTGACCACTACAACACCAGAAGGTGACAACTACAGCACCTGCAGGTGACTACTACAGCACCAGCAGGTGACCACTACAGCACCTGAAGGTGACCACTTCAGCACCAGCAGGTGTCCACTACAGCACCAGCAGGTGAAAACTACAGCACCAGCAGGTGACCACTACAGCACCAGCAGGTGACCACTACAGCACCAGCAGGTGACCACTACAGCACCAGCAGGTGACCACTACAGCACCAGCAGGTGACCACTACAGCACCAGCAGGTGACCACTACAGCACCAGCAGGTGACCACTACAGCACCAGCAGGTGACCACTACAGCACCAGCAGGTGACCACTACAGCACCAGCAGATGACCACTACAGCACCAGCAGGTGACCACTACAGCACCAGCAGGTGACCACTACAGCAGAAGGTGACAACTACAGCACCAGCAGGTGACCACTACAGCACCAGCACGTGACCACTACAGCACCAGAAGGTGACCACCACAGCACCAGAAGGTGACCACAGCACCAGGTGACCACAGCACCAGCAGGTGACCACAGCACCAGCAGGTGACCACAGCACCAGAAAGTGACCACCACAGCACCAGCAGGTGACCACAGCACCAGAAGTTGACCATCACAGCAGCAGAAGGTGACCACAGCAGCAGAAGGTGACCACAGCACCAAAAGGTGACCACCACAGCACCAGCAGGTGACCACAGCACCAGAAGGTGACCACCACAGCACCAGAAGGTGACCACCACAGCACCAGAAGGTGACCACAGCACCAGCAGGTGACCACAGCACCAGCAGGTGACCACAGCAACAGAAGGTGACCACAACACCAGAAGGTGACCACAACACCAGAAGGTGACCACCACAGCACTAGCAAGTGACCACAGCACCAGAAGGTGACCACAGCACCAGAAGGTGACCACAGCACCAGAAGGTGACCACAGCACCAGAAGGTGACCACAGCACCAGAAGGTGACCACAGCACCAGAAGGTGACCACCACAGCAGCAGGTGACCACAGCAGCAGGTGACCACCACAGCACCAGAAGGTGACCACAGCACCAGAAGGTGACCACCACAGCAGAAGGTGACCACAGCACCAGAAGGTGACCACCATAGCACCAGAAGGTGACCACAGCACCAAAAGGTGATCACAGCACCAGAAGGTGACCACAGCACCAGAAGATGGTCACAACACCAGAAGGTGACCACCACAGCACCAGAAGGTGACCACCACAGCACCAGAAGGTGACCACCACAGCACCAGAAGGTGACCACAGCACCAGAAAGTGACCACTACAGCAGAAGGTGAACACAGCACCAGAAGGTGACCACAGCACCAGAAGGTGACCACAACACTAGTAGGTGACCACCACAGCACCAGAAGGTGACCACAGCAACTGTAGGTGACCACCACAACACCAGCAGCTGACCACAGCACCAGCAGTTGACCACTAAAGCACCAGCAGGTGACCACAGCAACAGCAGGTGACCACAGCACCAGAAAGTGACCACAGCACCAGCAGGTGACCACCACAGCACCAGAAGGTGACCACCACAGCACCAACAGGTGACCACAGCACCAGCAGGTGACCACCACAGCACCAACAGGTGACCACCACAGCACCAACAGGTGACCACCACAGCACCAACAGGTGACCACCACAGCACCAACAGGTGACCACAGCACCAGCAGGTGACCACAGCACCAGCAAGTGACCACAGCACCAGCAGGTGACCACTACAGCACCAGCAAGTGACCACAGCATCAGTAGGTGACCACTACAGCAGCAGGTGACCACAGCGCCAGAAGGTGACCACAGTACCAGCAGGTGACCACCTCAGCATCAACAAGTGCACCACAGCATCAACAGGTGACCACAGCACCAGCAGGTGACCACAGCACCAACAGGTGACCACACCACCAGCAGGTGACCACAGCACCAGCAGGTGACCACCACAGCACCAACAGATGACCACACCACCAGCAGGTGACCACAGCACCAACAGGTGACCACCACAGCACCAGCAGGTGACCACAGCACCAACAGGTGACCACCACAGCACCAACAGGTGACCACCACAGCACCAGCAGGTGACCACAGCACCAGCAAGTGACCACAGCACCAGCAGGTGACCACAGCACCAGCAAGTGACCACTGCACCAGCAGGTGACCACAGCACCAGCAAGTGACCACAGCACCAGCAGGTGATCACTACAGCACCAGCAAGTGACCACCACAGCGACAAGTGCACCACAGCACCAGCAAGTGACCACCACAGCATCAAGTGCACCACAGCACCAGCAAGTGACCACCACAGCGACAAGTGCACCACAGCACCAGCAAGTGACCACCACAGCATCAAGTGCACCACAGCACCAGCATGTGACCACTACAGCACCAACAAGTGACCACTACAGCACCAGCATGTGACCACTACAGCACCAACAAGTGACCACTACAGCACCAGCAAGTGACCACTACAGCACCAACAAGTGACCACTACAGCACCAACAAGTGACCACTACAGCACCAACAAGTGACCACTACAGCACCAACAAGTGACCACTACAGCACCAACAAGTGGCCACTGCAGCACCAACAAGTGACCACTACAGCACCAACAAGTGGCCACTACAGCACCAGAAAGTGACCACTACAGCACCAACAAGTGGCCACTACAACACCAACAAGTGACCACTACAGCACCAACAAGTGGCCACTACAGCACCAACAAGTGACCACTACAGCACCAACAAGTGACCACTACAGCACCAACAAGTGACCACTACAGCACCAGAAAGTGACCACTACAGCACCAACAAGTGACCACTACAGCACCAACAAGTGACCACTACAGCACCAACAAGTGACCACTACAGCACCAGAAAGTGACCACTACAGCACAAACAAGTGGCCACTACAGCACCAGAAAGTGACCACTACAGCACCAACAAGTGGCCACTACAGCACCAACAAGTGACCACTACAGCACCAGAAAGTGACCACTACAGCACCAACAAGTGGCCACTACAGCATCAACAAGTGACCACTACAGCACCAACAAGTGGCCACTACAGCACCAACAAGTGACCACTACAGCACCAACAAGTGGCCACTACAGCACCAACAAGTGACCACTACAGCACCAACAAGTGACCACTACAGCACCAACAAGTGACCACTACAGCACCAGCAAGTGACCACTACAGCACCAGCAAGTGACCACTACAGGTGGTAGCCTTACCACCACTTAGTTACCTCACCATTCATTACCCAGTATCCGCCACCCACCACCCGTTTCCTCCCTCCACCACCACTCGCATCATCAATATTACCACCCACCGGTCCCCCTGCTGTGGTGTCTCCTCCACACCCACCGGTCCCCCTGCTGTGGTGTCTCCTCCACACCCACCGGTCCCCCTGCTGTGGTGTCTCCTCCACACTCACCGGTCCCCCTGCTGTGGTGTCTCCTCCACACTCACCGGTCCCCCTGCTGTGGTGTCTCCTCCACACTCACCGGTCCCCCTGCTGTGGTGTCTCCTCCACACTCACCGGTCCCCCTGCTGTGGTGTCTCCTCCACACTCACCGGTCCCCCTGCTGTGGTGTCTCCTCCACACCCACCGGTCCCCCTGCTGTGGTGTCTCCACACCCACTACTGACTCAGCAAGTCTTCACAGTATAGGCAGCAGTAGTACACCTGCCTGACTCACCTTGCATGCTACAGCAGTATTAGTGTTGGGTCGCTGTGATCTCTGCTGCGTCGTCGTGAACGTGTGTGTAGTCGTGAAGGTGTCCCGTGACTCGGTAGCGCGTTCAGCTCACATACTGAGGGGCCGGGGTTCGATCCCCGGTGAGGGTGGAAATGCTAGGCATGTTTCCTTACACCTGCTGTCACTGTTCACCTAGCAGTAAGTAGGTACCCTGGTGTTAGCCGACTATTGTGGGTGGCATCCTGGGGGGTGGGAGTATACCGTAGAGCTGAGCTTTGCACTGAGCTGAGCTGAGCTGAGCTGAGCTGAGCTGAGCTGGGATGACAGCATCTGTATATATGGCGACAGGTGATGGGTTCAGTATTTCAGTGTCTAGGACTCCTGATTGAGGGCCTGATCAACCAGGCTTTGGTCCCTTGTAGGCACCACAGTCAGGCGGAACAGGAACTGACTTAACTAATCCAGTTGTCTCCTGATGACAGTCAAGAGTTTGGTTGTTAATTTATTTATATATGTATAAGGGGCGGGGTTGTAGAGTCGTGGTCCTTATTGATTTATTTTTCAGTGTACTCATTGCACTCAGAGTACTGAGAGTACGTTTTATCGTCTACCGAACCTTTTATTGAGCTCAGTATGAAGATTTATAACCAATCCCTCCAGAATTTTCCAGGTATAAATTATAATGTATCTTTCTCGTCTGGGTTCCAGGGAGTACAAGTCAAGGGACTTTAGGAGTTCCATTAATGTAGGTGACTGAATTTTCAGGGGCATTGAAGGTTCTCTGTACAGTATTCAGATCTGTATTTTTGGCTGCCTTAAAAGGCTTTGCCAGTGTACAACAGTATTCCAGTCTAGACAGAAAAGCTTAGTGTTACGATCAAAAGCCCTTGATCTTCTGACAGGGGTACATAGTCAGGCCAGACGCCCAGGTGTCAGCAGATGTGTACCCCAGGTGCCGCAGTGCCCAAAGGCTGGGGTCATTTGCAAGAGAGTACCGAGGTGTGGTCACGCTATATAGATACGTCAGTTCTCGTGGAAATAACCTTAATTGAGGTATCCAACCGTATTAACTCTGGTCTGTGAACTCATTTAGCCACAGTGGAGGAGTTAAAATCCACAGTGGTGGTGAATTAGCCAGGTGAAGATAGTAATTAAGTAGAGAATTAAGTCAATAATCACACCGCGTTGAGACGCGAGCTCCGTCACCCTGACGAGCGGTGAACACTCTCTACCGCGGTACCTTAACCACGGACGTAGCGAGTGAATCTTCACGAGTGATGGTGACGAGTGATGGTGACTAGTGATTGTGACGAGTGATGACGAGTGATGGTGACGAGTGATGGTGACGAGTGATGGTGACGAGTGATGGTGACGAGTGATGGTGACGAGTGATGGTGACGAGTGATGGTGACGAGTGATGACGAGTGATGGTGACGAGTGATGAGTGATGACGAGTGATGGTGACGAGTGATGGTGACGAGTGATGAGTGATGACGAGTGATGGTGACGAGTGATGGTGACGAGTGATGACGAGTGATGGTGACGAGTGATGAGTGATGACGAGTGATGGTGACGAGTGATGGTGACGAGTGATGGTGACGAGTGATGGTGACAAGTGATGGTGACGAGTGATGACGAGTGATGGTGACGAGTGATGGTGACGAGTGATGGTGACGAGTGATGGTGACGAGTGATGGTGACGAGTGATGACGAGTGATGACGAGTGATGGTGACGAGTGATGGTGACGAGTGATGAGTGATGGTGACGAGTGATGGTGACGAGTGATGGTGACGAGTGATGGTGACGAGTGATGACGAGTGATGGTGACGAGTGATGAGTGATGACGAGTGATGGTGACGAGTGATGGTGACGAGTGATGGTGACGAGTGATGGTGACAAGTGATGGTGACGAGTGATGACGAGTGATGGTGACGAGTGATGGTGACGAGTGATGGTGACGAGTGATGGTGACGAGTGATGGTGACGAGTGATGACGAGTGATGACGAGTGATGGTGACGAGTGATGGTGACGAGTGATGAGTGATGGTGACGAGTGATGGTGACGAGTGATGGTGACGAGTGATGGTGACGAGTCCGGTGACGTTGAACCAAGTCTACGACCAGTGTACTTGACAGTCTATAATATGTGCAGTGATCTACGGGTACTTAGACTGTTAGTGTACGTGACAGAACTGTCGAACATTGGTGCATCCAAGGACAGTGTTTAACGTGTCTAAAAGAACGAACTAAACTTAACTTCACTAAAGTTATCTTCAGTAAAGTTATCTTCAGTAAAGGATATTTAATCAGTCATGGACACCAGACAACCCGGTACTGTCTAAACTGTACTAGCTAAGGTCAGTCTAAACTCCACGTACTGTACTAGCTAAGGTCAGTCTAAACTCCACGTACTGTACTAGCTAAGGTCAGTCTAAACTCCACGTACTGTACTAGCTAAGGTCAGTCTAAACTCCACGTACTGTACTAGCTAAGGTCAGTCTAAACTCCACGTACTGTACTAGCTAAGGTCAGTCTAAACTCCACGTACTGTACTAGCTAAGGTCAGTCTAAACTTCACGTACTGTACTAGCTAAGGTCAGTCTAAACTCCACGTACTGTACTAGCTAAGGTCAGTCTAAACTCCACGTACTGTACTAGCTAAGGTCAGTCTAAACTCCACAAACTGTACTAGCTAAGGTCAGTCTAAACTCCACAAACTGTACTAGCTAAGGTCAGTCTAAACTCCACGTACTCGACCCTACAACCTCAGACCATGCTATGACCTGCTCACCACGTGTTATATAAGGTTGGACAAGCGCCTGTAAGACCCAGTGATTGGTGGACGATGAACCCACGTGACCTCGCTCACCTGAGACAGACCTGTACAATACTGGAACACATAAACTTTAGACTGGGTTCCTGTCCCCTACATGTTTCACCCAACATACACTGACAGGGACATTGTTGGTTGGTCACTCAGAGGACCGAGTCCCTGGTGCAGCTCCTGGTACCCTTATTCTGATCTATGATAGTCTTTGGAACCGTGCAAAGTCCTTACTGAACCACCTGATTCAACTTCTGAGTTATTCTAATGAACCACTGAACCATCTGGTGCAAATATCCGGAGTGCCAGGTCCACATATTTGGAGTGCCAGGTCCACATATTTGGAGTGCCAGGTCCACATATTTGGAGTGCCAAGTACACATATTTGGAGTGCCAGGTCCACATATTTGGAGTGCCAGGTCCACATATTTGGAGTGCCAAGTACACATATTTGGAGTGCCAGGTACACATATTTGAAGTGCCAGGTACAGATATTTGGAGTGCCAGCAACACATAACCGGAGTGCCAGGTTGTGGTATGCTAAGAGTATGTTACAACACATTCAGTGTAGGACACACGCCCATATAGTCATGCCTCCCGACCAGCGAACCAGTTGCTGAAGGCTTAACGATAATTAGGGGCTCCGTCGTTATACCAGTACCTTGGTTCAACCAACCAATCACAAGGAAACCTGCCAAAGCTGTGAAGCGATGTGGTACACTTGTGAAACAACTTTGGCAGACTTACCTTCCCTGCTGGTCGTCACGGTTCACCGTGTCTTGTGCTTCCATTTGCCTAATTGAACATAGTTGTAAATACTGTACATGGGTTATATATTGTATATATCAGCTTAGTTTTAGTGAAGTAAATATATTAGGTTATTGTCTGGTGTCTTTTTGCTTGTTCCTCATTGGTTATCGTATTATGGCCAGGTGTGCAGGCCATGTCTACACCTGTGTACGTTATACAGGTGGAAATATTCAGAGTGCCAGGTGGAAATATTCAGAGTGCCAGGTGGAAATATTCAGAGTGCCAGGTGGAAATATTCAGAGTGCCAGGTGGAAATATTCAGAGTGCCAGGTGGAAATATTCAGGGTGCCAGATGCAAATATTCAGTGGTGCCAGGTGCAAATATTCTGGGGTGCTAGGTGCAAAAATATTCAGGAGTGCCAGGTGCAAATATTCAGGGGTGCCAGGTGCAAATATTCAGGGGTGCCAGGTGCAAATATTCAGAGTGCCAAGTGGAAATATTCAGGGTGCCAGATCAAATATTCAGTGGTGCCAGGTGCAAATATTCTGGGTTGCCAGGTGCAAAAATATTCAGGAGTGTCAGGTGCAAATATTCAGGGGTGCCAGGCTCAAATATTCAGGGGTGCCAGGTACAAATATTCAGGGGTGCCAGGTGCAAACATTCAGGGGTGCCAGGTGCAAATATTCAGGGGTGACAGGTGCAAATATTCAGGGGTGCCAGGTGCAAATATTCAGGGGTGCCAGGTGCAAATATTCAGGGGTGCCAGGTGCAAATATTTAGGGGTGCCAGGTGCAAGTATTCAGGGGTGCCTGGTGCAAATATTCAGGGATGCCAGGTGCAAATATTCAAGGGTGCCAGGTGCAAGTATTCATGGGTGCCATGTGCAAGTATTCAGGGGTGCCAGGTGCAAGTATTCAGAGGTGCCAGGTGCAAATATTCAGGGGTACCAGATGCAAGTATTCAGGGGTGCCAGGTGCAAATATTCAGGGGTGCCAGGTGCAAATATTCAGGGGTGCCAGGTGCAAATATTCAGGGGTGCCAGGTGCAAATATTCAGGGGTGCCAGGTGCAAATATTCAGGGGTGCCAGGTGTAAATATACAGGGGTGCCAGGTGCAAATATTCAGGGGTGCCAGATGCAAGTATTCAGGGGTGCCAGGTGCAAATATTCAGGGGTGCCAGGTGCAAATATTCAGGGGTGCCAGGTGCAAATATTCAAGGGTGCCAGATGCAAGTATTCAGGGGTGCCAGGTGCAAGTATTCAGGGGTGCCAGGTGCAAATATTCAGGGGAGCCAGGTGCAAATATTCAGGGGTGCCAGGTGCAAATATTCAGGGGTGCCAGGTGCAAGTATTCAGGGGTGCCAGGTGCAAATATTCAAGGGTGCAAGGTGCAAATATTCAGGGGTGCCAGGTGCAAATATTCAGGGGTACCAGGTGCAAATATTCAGGGGTGCCAGGTGCAAGTATTCATGGGTGCCAGGTGCAAGTGTTCAGGGGTGCCAGGTGCAAGTATTCAGAGGTGCCAGGTGCAAGTATTCAGGGGTGCCAGATGCAAGTATTCAGGGGTGCCAAGTGCAAATATTCAGGGGTGCCAGGTGCAAATATTCAGGGGTGCCAGGTGCAAATATTTAGGGGTGCCAGGTGCAAATATTCAGGGGTGCCAGGTGCAAATATTTAGGGGTGCCAGGTGCAAGTATTCAGGGGTGCCAGGTGCAAATATTCAGGGGTGCCAGGTGCAAATATACAGGGGTGCCAGGTGCAAGTATTCATGGGTGCCAGGTGCAAATATTCAGGGGTGCCAGGTGCAAATATTCAGGGGTGCCAGGTGCAAGTATTCAGGGGTGCCAGGTGCAAATATTCAAGGGTGCCAGGTGCAAATATTAAGGGGTGCCAGGTGCAAATATTCAGGGGTACCAGGTGCAAATATTCAGGGGTGCCAGGTGCAAGTATTCATGGGTGCCAGGTGCAAGTGTTCAGGGGTGCCAGGTGCAAGTATTCAGAGGTGCCAGGTGCAAGTATTCAGGGGTGCCAGATGCAAGTATTCAGGGGTGCCAAGTGCAAATATTCAGGGGTGCCAGGTGCAAATATTCAGGGGTGCCAGGTGCAAATATTCAGGGGTGCCAGGTGCAAATATTCAGGGGTGCCAGGTGCAAATATTTAGGGGTGCCAGGTGCAAGTATTCAGGGGTGCCAGGTGCAAATATTCAGGGGTGCCAGGTGCAAATATACAGGGGTGCCAGGTGCAAGTATTCATGGGTGCCAGGTGCAAATATTCAGGGGTGCCAGGTGCAAATATTCGGGGGTGCCAGGTGCAAGTATTCAGGGGTGCCAGGTGCAAATATTCAGGGGTGCCAGGTGCAAATAATCAGGGGTGCCAGGTGCAAATATTCAAGGGTTCCAGGTGCAAGTATTCATGTGTGCCAGGTGCAAGTATTCATGTGTGCCAGGTGCAAATATTCAGGGGTGCCAGGTGAATATATTCAGGGGTGCCAGGTGCAAATATTCAAGGGTGCCAGGTGCAAATATTCAGGGGTGCCAGGTGCAAGTATTCAGGGGTGCCAGGTGCAAATATTCAGGGGTGCCAGGTGCAAATAATCAGGGGTGCCAGGTGCAAATATTCAAGGGTTCCAGGTGCAAGTATTCATGTGTGCCAGGTGCAAGTATTCATGGATGCCAGGTGCAAATATTCAGGGGTGCCAGGTGAATATATTCAGGGGTGCCAGGTGCAAATATTCAAGGGTGCCAGGTGCAAATATTCAAGGGTGCCAGGTGCAAGTATTCGGGGGTGCCAGGTGCAAATATTCAAGGGTGCCAGGTGCAAGCATTCAGGGGTGCCAGGTGCAAATATTCAAGGGTGCCAGGTGCAAGTATTCAGGGGTGCCAGGTGCAAATATTCAAGGGTGCCAGGTGCAAATATTCAAGGGTGCCAGGTGCAAGTATTCAGGGGTGCCAGGTGCAAATATTCAAGGGTGTCAGGTGCAAATATTCAAGGGTGCCAGGTGCAAATATTCAAGGGTGCCAGGTGCAAGTATTCAGAGTGCCAGGTGCAAATATTCAAGGGTGCCAGGTGCAAGTATTCAGGGGTGCCAGGTGCAAATATTCAAGGGTGCCAGGTGCAAATATTCAAGGGTGCCAGGTGCAAGTATTCAGGGGTGCCAGGTGCAAATATTCAAGGGTGCCAGGTGCAAGTATTCAGGGGTGCCAGGTGCAAATATTCAAGGGTGCCAGGTGCAAATATTCTAGGGTGCCAGGTGCAAGTATTCAGAGTGCCAGGTGCAAATATTCAGGGGTGCCAGGTGCAAATATTCAAGGGTGCCAGGTGCAAGTATTCAGGGGTGCCAGGTGCAAATATTCAAGGGTGCCAGGTGCAAGTATTCAGAGTGCCAGGTGCAAATATTCAGGGGTGCCAGGTGCAAATATTCAAGGGTGCCAGGTGCAAGTATTCAGAGTGCCAGGTGCAAATATTCAAGGGTGCCAGGTGCAAGTATTCAGGGGTGCCAGGTGCAAATATTCAAGGGTGCCAGGTGCAAATATTCAAGGGTGCCAGGTGCAAGTATTCAGGGGTGCCAGGTGCAAATATTCAAGGGTGCCAGGTGCAAGTATTCAGGGGTGCCAGGTGCAAATATTCAAGGGTGCCAGGTGCAAATATTCTAGGGTGCCAGGTGCAAGTATTCAGAGTGCCAGGTGCAAATATTCAGGGGTGCCAGGTGCAAATATTCAAGGGTGCCAGGTGCAAGTATTCAGGGGTGCCAGGTGCAAATATTCAAGGGTGCCAGGTGCAAGTATTCAGAGTGCCAGGTGCAAATATTCAGGGGTGCCAGGTGCAAATATTCAGGTGTGCCAGGTGCAAATATTCAGGGGTGCCAGGTGCAAATATTCAGGGGTGCCAGGTGCAAATATTCAAGGGTGCCAGGTGCAAATATTCAGGGGTGCCAGGTGCAAGTATTCAGGGGTGCCAGGTGCAAATATTCAGGGGTGCCAGGTGCAAATAATCAGGGGTGCCAGGTGCAAATATTCAAGGGTTCCAGGTGCAAGTATTCATGTGTGCCAGGTGCAAGTATTCATGGATGCCAGGTGCAAATATTCAGGGGTGCCAGGTGAATATATTCAGGGGTGCCAGGTGCAAATATTCAAGGGTGCCAGGTGCAAATATTCAAGGGTGCCGGGTGCAAGTATTCGGGGGTGCCAGGTGCAAATATTCAAGGGTGCCAGGTGCAAGCATTCAGGGGTGCCAGGTGCAAATATTCAAGGGTGCCAGGTGCAAGTATTCAGGGGTGCCAGGTGCAAATATTCAAGGGTGCCAGGTGCAAATATTCAAGGGTGCCAGGTGCAAGTATTCAGGGGTGCCAGGTGCAAATATTCAAGGGTGTCAGGTGCAAATATTCAAGGGTGCCAGGTGCAAATATTCAAGGGTGCCAGGTGCAAGTATTCAGAGTGCCAGGTGCAAATATTCAAGGGTGCCAGGTGCAAGTATTCAGGGGTGCCAGGTGCAAATATTCAAGGGTGCCAGGTGCAAATATTCAAGGGTGCCAGGTGCAAGTATTCAGGGGTGCCAGGTGCAAATATTCAAGGGTGCCAGGTGCAAGTATTCAGGGGTGCCAGGTGCAAATATTCAAGGGTGCCAGGTGCAAATATTCTAGGGTGCCAGGTGCAAGTATTCTGAGTGCCAGGTGCAAATATTCAGGGGTGCCAGGTGCAAATATTCAAGGGTGCCAGGTGCAAGTATTCAGGGGTGCCAGGTGCAAATATTCAAGGGTGCCAGGTGCAAGTATTCAGAGTGCCAGGTGCAAATATTCAGGGGTGCCAGGTGCAAATATTCAGGTGTGCCAGGTGCAAATATTCAGGGGTGCCAGGTGCAAATATTCAGGGGTGCCAGGTGCAAATATTCAAGGGTGTCAGGTGCAAGTATTCAGGGGTGCCAGGTGCAAATATTCAGGGGTGCCAGGTGAATATATTCAGGGGTGCCAGGTGCAAATATTCAAGGGTGCCAGGTGCAAATATTCAAGGGTGCCAGGTGCAAGTATTCGGGGGTGCCAGGTGCAAATATTCAAGGGTGCCAGGTGCAAGCATTCAGGGGTGCCAGGTGCAAATATTCAAGGGTGCCAGGTGCAAGTATTCAGGGGTGCCAGGTGCAAATATTCAAGGGTGCCAGGTGCAAATATTCAAGGGTGCCAGGTGCAAGTATTCAGAGTGCCAGGTGCAAATATTCAGGGGTGCCAGGTGCAAATATTCAAGGGTGCCAGGTGCAAGTATTCAGGGGTGCCAGGTGCAAATATTCAAGGGTGTCAGGTGCAAATATTCAAGGGTGCCAGGTGCAAATATTCAAGGGTGCCCGGTGCAAGTATTCAGAGTGCCAGGTGCAAATATTCAGGGGTGCCAGGTGCAAATATTCAAGGGTGCCAGGTGCAAGTATTCAGGGGTGCCAGGTGCAAATATTCAAGGGTGCCAGGTGCAAATATTCAAGGGTGCCAGGTGCAAGTATTCAGGGGTGCCAGGTGCAAATATTCAAGGGTGTCAGGTGCAAATATTCAAGGGTGCCAGGTGCAAGTATTCAGGGGTGCCAGGTGCAAGTATTCAAGGGTGCCAGGTGCAAATATTCAAGGGTGCCAGGTGCAAGTATTCAGGGGTGCCAGGTGCAAATATTCAAGGGTGCCAGGTGCAAATATTCAAGGGTGCCAGGTGCAAGTATTCAGGGGTGCCAGGTGCAAGTATTCAAGGGTGCCAGGTGCAAATATTCAAGGGTGCCAGGTGCAAATATTCAAGGGTGCCAGGTGGAAGTATTCAGAGGTGCCAGGTGCAAGTATTCAGGGGTGCCAGGTGCAAGTATTCAGAGGTGCCAGGTGCAAATATTCAAGGGTGCCAGGTGCAAGTATTCAGGGGTGCCAGGTGCAAATATTCAAGGGTGCCAGGTGCAAGTATTCAGAGTGCCAGGTGCAAATATTCAGGGGTGCCAGGTGCAAATATTCAGGTGTGCCAGGTGCAAATATTCAGGGGTGCCAGGTGCAAATATTCAGGGGTGCCAGGTGCAAATATTCAAGGGTGTCAGGTGCAAGTATTCAGGGGTGCCAGGTGCAAATATTCAGGGGTGCCAGGTGAATATATTCAGGGGTGCCAGGTGCAAATATTCAAGGGTGTCAGGTGCAAATATTCAAGGGTGCCAGGTGCAAGTATTCGGGGGTGCCAGGTGCAAATATTCAAGGGTGCCAGGTGCAAGCATTCAGGGGTGCCAGGTGCAAATATTCAAGGGTGCCAGGTGCAAGTATTCAGGGGTGCCAGGTGCAAATATTCAAGGGTGCCAGGTGCAAGTATTCAGAGTGCCAGGTGCAAATATTCAGGGGTGCCAGGTGCAAATATTCAAGGGTGCCAGGTGCAAGTATTCAGGGGTGCCAGGTGCAAATATTCAAGGGTGGCAGGTGCAAATATTCAAGGGTGCCAGGTGCAAATATTCAAGGGTGCCCGGTGCAAGTATTCAGAGTGCCAGGTGCAAATATTCAGGGGTGCCAGGTGCAAATATTCAAGGGTGCCAGGTGCAAGTATTCAGGGGTGCCAGGTGCAAATATTCAAGGGTGCCAGGTGCAAATATTCAAGGGTGCCAGGTGCAAGTATTCAGGGGTGCCAGGTGCAAATATTCAAGGGTGCCTGGTGCAAATATTCAAGGGTGCCAGGTGCAAGTATTCAGGGGTGCCAGGTGCAAGTATTCAAGGGTGCCAGGTGCAAATATTCAAGGGTGCCAGGTGCAAGTATTCAGGGGTGCCAGGTGCAAATATTCAAGGGTGCCAGGTGCAAATATTCAAGGGTGCCAGGTGCAAGCATTCAGGGGTGCCAGGTGCAAGTATTCAAGGGTGCCAGGTGCAAATATTCAAGGGTGCCAGGTGCAAATATTCAAGGGTGCCAGGTGGAAGTATTCAGAGGTGCCAGGTGCAAGTATTCAGGGGTGCCAGGTGCAAGTATTCAGAGGTGCCAGGTGCAAATATTCAAGGGTGCCAGGTGCAAATATTCAAGGGTGCCAGGTGCAAATATTCAAGGGTGCCATGTGCAAGTATTCAGAGGTGCCAGGTGCAAATATTCAAGGGTGCCAGGTGCAAGTATTCAGGGGTGCCAGGTGCAAGTATTCAGGGGTGCCAGGTGGAAACAGCATAATTACAGGTACAATAACGTGAATATTATTGCAGTGAGAGGAAGCAGGTTTAATATGAGAGTGAGGGATGATGTGAAGGTGACCACCATCTGAACAGTGGTGGTGATGGTGTCAGTGGTCGTGGTGTTGATGGTGTCAGTGGTCGTGGTGATGATGGTGTCAGTGGTGGTGGTGGTGATGGTGTCAGTGGTCGTGGTGTTGATGGTGTCAGTGGTCGTGGTGATGATGGTGTCAGTGGTCGTGGTGATGATGGTGTCAGTGGTCGTGGTGGTGATGGTGTCAGTGGTCGTGGTGGTGATGGTGTCAGTGGTCGTGGTGTTGATGGTGTCAGTGGTCGTGGTGATGATGGTGTCAGTGGTGGTGGTGGTGATGGTGTCAGTGGTCGTGGTGTTGATGGTGTCAGTGGTCGTGGTGATGATGGTGTCAGTGGTCGTGGTGGTGATGGTGTCAGTGGTCGTGGTGGTGATGGTGTCAGTGGTCGTGGTGGTGATGGTGTCAGTGGTCGTGGTGTTGATGGTGTCAGTGGTCGTGGTGATGATGGTGTCAGTGGTCGTGGTGGTGATGGTGTCAGTGGTCGTGGTGGTGATGGTGTCAGTGGTCGTGGTGTTGATGGTGTCAGTGGTCGTGGTGATGATGGTGTCAGTGGTCGTGGTGGTGATGGTGTCAGTGGTCGTGGTGGTGATGGTGTCAGTGGTCGTGGTGGTGATGGTGTCAGTGGTCGTGGTGTTGATGGTGTCAGTGGTCGTGGTGATGATGGTGTCAGTGGTCGTGGTGGTGATGGTGTCAGTGGTCGTGGTGGTGATGGTGTCAGTGGTCGTGGTGGTGATGGTGTCAGTGGTCGTGGTGATGATGGTGTCAGTGGTCGTGGTGGTGATGGTGTCAGTGGTCGTGGTGTTGATGGTGTCAGTGGTCGTGGTGGTGATGGTGTCAGTGGTCGTGGTGATGATGGTGTCAGTGGTCGTGGTGTTGATGGTGTCAGTGGTCGTGGTGTTGATGGTGTCAGTGGTCGTGGTGATGATGGTGTCAGTGGTCGTGGTGTTGATGGTGTCAGTGGTCGTGGTGTTGATGGTGTCAGTGGTCGTGGTGATGATGGTGTCAGTGGTCGTGGTGTTGATGGTGTCAGTGGTCGTGGTGTTGATGGTGTCAGTGGTCGTGGTGTTGATGGTGTCAGTGGTCGTGGTGGTGATGGTGTCAGTGGTCGTGGTGATGATGGTGTCAGTGGTCGTGGTGGTGATGGTGTCAGTGGTCGTGGTGTTGATGGTGTCAGTGGTCGTGGTGATGATGGTGTCAGTGGTCGTGGTGTTGATGGTGTCAGTGGTCGTGGTGTTGATGGTGTCAGTGGTCGTGGTGTTGATGGTGTCAGTGGTCGTGGTGGTGATGGTGTCAGTGGTCGTGGTGTTGATGGTGTCAGTGGTCGTGGTGGTGATGGTGTCAGTGGTCGTGGTGATGATGGTGTCAGTGGTCGTGGTGGTGATGGTGTCAGTGGTCGTGGTGATGATGGTGTCAGTGGTCGTGGTGGTGATGGTGTCAGTGGTCGTGGTGTTGATGGTGTCAGTGGTCGTGGTGATGATGGTGTCAGTGGTCGTGGTGGTGATGGTGTCAGTGGTCGTGGTGGTGATGGTGTCAGTGGTCGTGATGGTGTGGTGGTGTCGGTGGTGGTGTTGTGGTGGTTGTGTTGGTGGTGGTGACGTGGTGTTGTGGTCGTGTTGGTGATGGGATAGTGGTGGTGGTATTTGGGGTGGTGGTGGTGGAGGTGGTGGTGGTGGTGGTAGTGGTGGTGGTGTTTGGGGTGGTGGAGGTGGTGGTGGTGGTGGCAGTGGTAGTGGTGTTTGGGGTGGTGGTGGTGGTAGTGGTGGTGTTGGTGGTGCAGGACTCAGTAAGGCGCTGGCCGCGGCGCCGTGGTGTCTGGTGGTGTATACTGCTCTGCGTCACTCGCCGGTAGCTTATACAGTACTCCTGTATCCTGAGATCCTCACTCCTGTATCCTATGAGATCCTCCTCCCTCACCCCTGTATCCTGTAAGATCCTCCTCCCTCACCCCTGTATCCTGTAAGATCTTCACTTCTGTATCCTGTGAGATCCTCATTCATGTATCCTGTGAGATCCTCACTCCTGTATCCTGTAAGATCCTCACTCTTGTAAACCTGTAAGATCCTCACTCCTGTATCCTGTGAGATCCTCGCTCCAGTATCCTGTAAGATCCTTACTCCTATATCCTGTGAGATCCTCACTCCTGTATCCTGTGATATCCTTACTCCTGTATCCTGTGTGATCCTCCTCCCTGTATCTTACAGTGGTTCCTGGTACTTAACTAGGCTGTCTTGAAGGCCTCCAGGCGCTCGATAAATTGTTACGCTTCTGAAATTTCAATTTAATGCTTGTCAAAAACACATTTGTCTACAAGATGGTGGTGTGTGAGGCTACCCTGGGTAGCTGGCTATTGTGAGGCTACCCTGGGTAGGTGGCTATTGTGAGGCTACCCTGGGTAGGTGGCTATTGTGAGACTACCCTGGGTAGGTGGCTATTGTGAGGCTACCCTGGGTAGCTAGCTATTGTGAGGCTACCCTGGGTAGCTGGCTATTGTGAGGCTACCCTGGGTAGCTGGCTATTGTGAGGCTACCCTGGGTAGGTGGCTATTGTGAGGCTACCATGGGTAGCTGGCTATTGTGAGGCTACCCTGGGTAGCTGGCTATTGTGAGGCTACCCTGGGTAGCTGGCTATTGTGAGGCTACCCTGGGTAGGTGGCTATTGTGAGGCTACCCTGGGTAGCTTGCTATTGTGAGACTACCCTGGGTAACAGCCTATTGTGAGACTACCCTGGGTAACAGCCTATTGTGAGACTACCCTGGGTAACAGCCTATTGTGAGACTACCCTGGGTAACAGCCTATTGTGAGACTACCCTGGGTAACAGCCTATTCTGAGACTACCCTGTGTAGCAGCCTATTGTGAGACTACCCAGTGTAGTAGCCTAGAGAGAGACTACCCTGTGTAGCAGCCTAGAGAAAGACTACCCAGTGTAGCAGCCTAGACAGACTACCCTGTGTAGCAGCCTAGAGAGAGACTACCCAGTGTAACAGCCTAGAGAGAGACTACCCTGTGTAGCAGCTTAGAGAGAGACTACCCAGTGTAGCAGCCTAGAGAGAGACTACCCAGTGTAGCAGCCTAGAGAGAGACTACCCAGTGTAGCAGCCTAGAGAGAGACTACCCAGTGTAGCAGCCTAGAGAGAGACTACCCAGGGTAGCAGCCTAGAGAGAGACTACCCAGGGTAGCAGCCTAGAGAGAGACTACCCAGGGTAGCAGCCTAGAGAGAGACTACCCAGGGTAGCAGCCTAGAGAGAGACTACCCAGGGTAGCAGCCTAGAGAGAGACTACCCAGGGTAGCAGCCTAGAGAGAGACTACCCAGGGTAGCAGCCTAGAGAGAGACTACCCAGGGTAGCAGCCTAGAGAGAGACTACCCAGGGTAGCAGCCTAGAGAGAGACTACCCAGGGTAGCAGCCTAGAGAGAGACTACCCAGTGTAGCAGCCTAGAGAGAGACTACCCAGGGTAGCAGCCTAGAGAGAGACTACCCAGGGTAGCAGCCTGGTGTGAGAGATTCACCAGGTATAACAGAGCAGTAATAAACAGATCCCAGTAACTAAAGAACAGTACACAGAAAACTGTAAGAAACTTGTGACCAGAGAATTTTTGACTAAAGAAACAATAAAAAAAAACCTAGTGACAGAAAAATTGTGACTAAACTGTTAGTAGTGAAAATTGAAATTGGTGGATTATTATTATTATTATTATTATTATTATTATTATTATTATTATTATTATTATTATTATTATTATTATTATTATTATTAGTGTTGTGATTGTTATATTAGTGATTTTCATAGCCTTACTAATAATCATTTTGATTATTATTTTGTTTTTATTTGCGATTATTATATTTTGACTATGATTATCATAATTATACTAATGATTATTGTTTTTATTATTATCAGTATTATTATGGCGGTTCTAGGCTGATTACGGTGATATGACGTAGTTTAAATTCTACAATACTGCTGCATTTTTCCCTTAGAGATATTGTTAAGTTGTGCAGATAGCGAGGAACTTCTAACCCAAGACAACCCACCTAAGCCAGTCTAAACCAGCCTAGCAACGCCACTCCAGGTCTGGATCCCCCATTAATCTGGCTTAATTACTTAGTCACTAATTAGGCATCCTCTAACTGTAGGTGTCATTCTCTAGGCTTCAAACTTTCACCGCTGGTGCACGGTAACTAGGACCAGATTCTGGGAATAATTGGAACGTGCAGAAAACCAATGACTGCAATTGCAGGACTGGTCCCAACATTATGGAATTACAGTGTAGCTTGAAACGTTCAAAAAACGTTGCCTGAGGATTCTACATGAGGAAGATTTAAATAAACTGATGCAGTGGTCGGAGAAGTGGCAGATGCAGTTTAATATAGACAAATGCAAAGTTCTAAATATTGGACAGGAAAATAACCATGGCACATGTAAACTAAATAATGTAGATCTTAATATTACTGATTGCGAAAAGGATTTAGGAGTTCTGGTTAGCAGTAATCTGAAACCAAGACAACAGTGCATTAGTGTTCTCAATAAAGCTAACAGAATCCTTGGCTTCATATCTAGAAGTATGAATAATAGAAGTCCTCAGGTTGTTCTTCAACTCTATATATCCTTGGTTAGGCCTCATTTAGACTATGCTGCTCAGTTTTGGTCACCGTATTACAGAATGGATATAAATGCTCTGGAAAACGTACAAAGGAGGATGACAAAGTTGATCCCATGTATCAGAAACCTTCCCTATGAGGATAGACTAAGGGCCCTGAATCTGCACTCTCTAGAAAGGCGTAGAATTAGGGGGGATATGATTGAGGTGTATAAATGGAAAACAGGAATAAATAAAGGGGATGTAAATAACGTGCTGAAAATTTCCAGCCAAGACAGGACTCACAGCAATGATTTTAAGTTGGAAAAATTCAGATTGAGGAAGGATATAGGAAAGTACTGGTTTGGTAGTAGAGTTGTGGATGAGTGGAACAAACTCCCGAGTACCGTCATAGAAGCTAAAACGTTGTGTAAGTTTAAAAATAGGCTTTAAACATGAGTTAGATTACGCAGGCCTCACCTGGATTACACAGCTCAGTTCTGGTCTCCATATTACAAAATGGACATAAATTCGTTAGAAAACATTCAGAGAAGAATTACAAAATTTATTCATAGCATTAGAAATCTTCCTTATGAAGAAAGATTGAAGACTCTTAAGTTACATTCACTTGTTAGACGAAGAATAAGGGAGACATGATCGAAGTGTGTAAGTGGAAGACGGGTATTAACGAAGGGGTTATTAATAAGGTCTTGAGGATATCTTTCCAAGAGAGAACCCGCAGTAATGGATTCAAATTAGATAGGTTTGGATTTAGAAAGGACATAGGAAAGTATTGGTTTGGAAACAGGGTAGTTGATGAGTGGAACAGTCTACCTAGTAGGGTTACTGAAGCTAAAACCTTGGGTAGTTTCAAATTTAGGTTGGATAAATGGAAATAAATGGTATAAAATACCGACACAATGGCAATATAAACACAAATGCAGTATAATGTGATCCTTTATTGACTACGTTTCGCCCACACAGTGACTTGAAAAAGCCCACTGTGTGGGCGAAACGTAGTCAATAAAGGATCACATTATACTGCATTTGTGTTTATATTGCCAGGTTGGATAAATACACGAGAGGAGTTGGATTTGAGTGGGACTTGCAGATGAGTTAGTGGATTTGTCAGAGCTCATTGTTAGGGTAGAAATAAAGTGAGTTGGATAAGTATTTTGTTAGTGGGTTGGATTTGTGAAGGACCTGTTCAGTATAGGTCAACAGGCCTACTGCAGTGTTCCTCCTTTCTTATGTTCGGGTGCGGGTGGGTGTGAGTTGGACTTGACTAGCTTGTGTTAATAGGCCCGATGACGTGCTCCTTCCTTGAGTGGATGTGACCTTGACCTGACTAGGTTGGGTCAATGACTTGAGCCGGTAGGTTACTTGGACCTGCCTCACATGGGCCAGTGGGCTTGCTGCAGTTCTTATGTTCATCTAAAAGTGCCTATGATAGTACCCAAGATAGTACCTCTGATAGTACTCAGGATAGTACCCCTGATAGTACCCAGGATAGTACCTATGATAGTACCCAGGGTAGTACCTATAATAGTTCCCAGGATAGTACCTATGATAGTTCACAAATAATCTGCACATCGGAGAGAGGAGCTTACGACGACGTTTCGGTCCGACTTGGACCGAAACACTAACAGAGGGATGGTTTGGAAAGGTTTGCCAAGAAACAGGACAAGTGTGTCCTGACGCGGATCTTCGTCATATGATCACCCACAGCTGGAGCTTTTGGTCATCTGACCGAGGCCTTCCGCTGGCTTACCCCTCCACCCCTTCAACAGTTATAATCATAGTTATAACCGTTTTTAACTGAGGGAGAGAAGGCGGCAGTAAATGTAGACTAGCAGACAGGGATGGGACAAGACAGATGGTGGGAAATAAAGAAGATAGGTGGTAGTAGTAGTAGTAGTAGTAGTAGTAGTAGTAGTAGTAGTAGTAGTAGTAGTAGTAGGTAGTAGTAGTAGGTAGTAGTAGTAGGTAGTAGTAGTAGTAGAGTCAGACAAAGGCCCAGAAAAAGGAGCACTGCAGGAGGGCTAAAGGCCCACAAGGGCTAGGAACAAAAACGCAAAATGGGGAGGGGGAGAGTAAAGGACTAAACACCCAAGGCAAAAGAAAGAAAAAAACCCAAAGAAAAAAAAAAGAAAGGGGAAGAAAAGGTAGAAAGATATATGGAAAAAAATCAGGTTAAGTCACGAGTTTTCTGAAGTTTGGAACATTTTACAATGTAATGGGAGAGGAAGGTATATACGGACACAAAGCCACGACTAAGATTCATACAAGGAAAGTTGTGTATAAGGGAGGATTCAACCAGACGGCGACTGAGAGTTAGAAGTAAGGGAGACAGTTTTAGCAGAAGACCAGTCAATAGGGTGACTGTGATCTCTGACATGACAGAAAAGAGCATTGTTGGTGTCGGCAAGCCTAATACTACTTTTGTGTTCTCTGAGTCTGTCAGAAAGAGAACGACCAGTTTCTCCGAGGTACTGAAGAGGATGAGAGGAACAAGACACCAGGAACATCTATAGAGGGAGGAGAGGTATTAACTAGATAACTAGACTGGCGCGAAAAGTGTTAATCTGGCGAAAAGTGTTAATCTGGCGAAAAGTAAGTTTTTTCTTTAGGTTTTCTTTATTCTACCTTGAGTGTTTGGTGCTTTATCTTCCTCCTCCCCTCTCCTTACTTCGTGTTTTTGTTCCTAGCCCTTGTGGGTCCCTAGCTCTGCTGCAGTGCTCCTTTTTCTTGGCCTTTGTCTGACCACTACTACCACCACCACCACTACTACCACCACCACTACCACCACCACCACCACTACTACCACCACCACCACTACTACCACCACCACCACCATCACTACTACCACCACCACCACCACCACTACTACCACCACCACCACCATCACTACTACCACCACCACCACCATCACTACTACCACCACCACCACCATCACTACTACCACCACCACCATCACTACCACCACCACCACCATCACTACTACCACCACCACCACCATCACTACTACTACCACCACCACCGTCACTACTACTACCACCACCACCATCACTACTACTACCACCACCACCATCACTACTACTACCACCACCACCATCACTACTACTACCACCACCACCATCACTACTACTACCACCACCACCATCACTACTACTACCACCACCACCACCATCACTACTACTACCACCACCACCATCACTACTACTACCACCACCACCATCACTACTACTACCACCACCACCATCACTACTACTACCACCACCACCACTACTACCACCACCACCATCACTACTACTGTAAGGTAAAAGGACACAAGTGCAACTAATGTGACATTTATTGTGGCAACGTTTCGCTCTCCAGGAGCTTTATCAAGCCATTACAAACAATACATGGACACAGAGGGTATATATAGGCTCAGAGTGAGGTGCAATACTAGTGAGGTACCATTTCGATGTTCACTAGTGGTAGTAGTAGTAGTAGTAGTAGTGACAAAAGTAGTAGTAGTAATACAATATGGTAGAGCAATTAATTCGTACATGAGTAAAAGGATATAAAAGCTATTACTTGGGTAACATAAAAATAGGTTGGACGAATATAGACTGGAAAGAGGCAGCTTGTTTCAGTGTTCACTCTCTGTAATGTGCTTTGTGTAGTATAACAGGAGAGACTATGTGATGGCAGGGTTTACTGTTTTCAGGAGGATTCTTGCTAAGACTTCGGAGATGGTGAAGCTGCCGTTGTTTTGTTTAATTGTATTCGAAACAGCGATCAGTGCTGATTCGAGGCACTTGCGTCTACGGAATTAGCTTCTTTGATCACTAATTGGGCGACTCTGAATTTCATGAGATGATTGGTGGAATTTCGGTGTTGTACACAGGCGTTGTTCAAGTTATCGTTCCTACATGCGTAAATGTGTTCATTGAGGCGGGTGTCGAGGTTTCTTGCTGTTTCACCTACGTAAATCTTGTCACAGCCTCCACAGGGTATAGTGTAAACTCCTGCATTGACTGGTCCGTGATGCTTGGATTTTGTTATGGTTAGATCCTTTATTGAAGTGCTAGAAGCGATGGCGACTCTGGTGTTAGCTTGTGAAAGTACTTTTGAGACGTTCAGTGCAACCTGGCTGTTGGGAAGAATTACAACTTTGTTGGGAGTGGTGTTGATGCGTGGAGAATTAATGATATTAAGAGCTCTTTTCTTGCAGTCTTTGATGAAAAAGGAAGGAAAATGTAACTCAGTGAATGTTTGGTGAATGTATGTACATTCCTCGTCAAGAAACTCAGGACTACAAATTCGGTATGCTCTTAGGAAAAAACCCGATGATGATGCCTCTTTTGGTCTTGGTATCTTGACTGGAATAGAAGTGTGTGAGATCATTTTTATTGGTAGGTTTCCGATAAACTTGAAATCTTAGGTTGTTGTCTACTACCACCACTACTACTACCACCACTACTACTCCCACCACCTCCCTTCTTCCTTTCCTACTACCTCTCTTGTTCCGTCCCTGTCTGCTGGCCTGTATGTACTCCCTCCTCCTCTCCTGTTAGTGTGACTTTGTAAATGCTTCAAGTCGGACCCAGACGTTGTCGTAAGCTCCTGTCTCCTGTGTGAGGGTTATTTCTGTATTGTTCCAGTTATGGTATTGTGATTTGTTCTTTACCTATGATAGTACCAGGATAGTACCAGGATAGTACCTATGATAGTACCTATGATAGTACCAGGATAGTACCAGGATAGTACCTATGATAGTACCTATGATAGTACCAGGATAGTACCTATGATAGTACCAGGATAGTGCCTATGATAGTACCAGGATAGTGCCTATGATAGTACCAGGATAGTACCTATGATAGTACCAGGATAGTACCTATGTTAGTACCAGGATAGTACCTATGATAGTAGCAGGATAGTGCCTATGATAGTACCAGGATAGTACTTATGATAGTACCAGGATAGTACCTATGATAGTACCAGGATAGTGCCTATGATACTACCCAGGATAGTGCCTATGATACTACCCAGGATAGTGCCTATGATACTACCCAGGATAGTGCCTGTGATACTACCCAGGATAGTGCCTATGATACTACCCAGGATAGTGCCTATGATACTACCCAGGATAGTGCCTATGATAATACCCAGGTTAGTGCCTATGATACTACCCAGGATAGTGCCTGTGATACTACCCAGGATAGTGCCTATGATACTACCCAGGATAGTGCCTGTGATACTACCCAGGATAGTGCCTATGATACTACCCAGGATAGTGCCTATGATACTACCCAGGATAGTGCCTATGATAATACCCAGGATAGTGCCTATGATACTACCCAGGATAGTGCCTATGATAGTACCAGGATAGTACTTATGATAGTACCAGGATAGTACCTATGATAGTACCAGGATAGTGCCTATGATACTACCCAGGATAGTGCCTATGATACTACCCAGGATAGTGCCTATGATACTACCCAGGATAGTGCCTATGATAATACCCAGGATAGTGCCTATGATACTACCCAGGATAGTGCCTATGATACTACCCAGGATAGTGCCTATGATAATACCCAGGATAGTGCCTATGATACTACCCAGGATAGTGCCTGTGATAGTACCCAGGATAGTACCTATGATAGTACCAGGATAGTGCCTATGATACTACCCAGGATAGTGCCTATGATAGTACCCATGATAATACCCAGGATAGTTAACCCTTCATCAGGAAAATGAACAAGAGAGTTCACTTAAACTGAGTCAATTCAGAGCCCAAATCTGACACACGAAATTGATCAAATTGCTTCTGGTCAAATGAAACTTCATTTTTCTATTAAACTGACCAATCAGATGACCATCACTCCTTGAGGAGAGTAAGATGTTACAAAAAGAACAAAGTCGTGAAGAAGGTCAGGCTACAGCCAGTACGTCCAAATATCTCCATAAATTTTGCGATGGAATGATAAAAGGGTATTACACAGCTTCCCGTAACTGGCTTGGTAGCGCACTCACCTCACATACTGAGGTCCGCGGTTCGATCCCCGGTACGGGTGGAAACAGTAGGATGTGTTTCCCTAAGATACCTGCTGTCCATGTTCACCTAGCAGTAAATAGGTATCTGGGTGTTAGTCGACTGGTGTGGGTAGCATCTTGGGGACAAAATTGACCTAATTTTCTCTGCATAATCAGGGGCTTTGTATACAGTATGTCACTGATGTCAGCTATGATCTGTATAAGTTGTCATGTACTGGTAGAAATAAAGATTATTATTATTATTATTATTATTATTATTATTATTATTATTATTATTATTATTATTATTATTATTATAAACAGTGCACGGCTTGATGACAGAGCCGGTCACGTTGTAGCTGTCTTAAATTTTTCAGACGTGACTGTGGTGAGCTCTAGCTCAAGTCTGCGCCACAGCCATGCTGGTCTGGGAGACGCCTGTAAAAATATGCATTTGTGGCCACAGATGTGGCCCATGCTAACCTCCGTACAGTGTATAGTAATATACTTAGTTGTATGAATCTTATTAGAGGCAGCTGGTCCAGTGGTTTACGCACTGGCCTGGGAGTGTTACATCTCATGCGCCATGCGTTCAAACCCCAACTCGTTCCGTGGTTTGTTTACAGTCGTGTTATCACGATTGACGTCATTCATGTCACTCACAAGAGTGACGTTACTCATGTCACATACTCTCAGAAATCACGTCTAAGGTGCTAGTGTTTTCTCAGGATGGAAAAATTAAGTTATGTGATAATTTCTCAGGAATCTAGACATTTAAACATAAATTCATGGAGGAAGAACAGGATAAACTCTTGCCTCAGTTGAAGCCGCCTCCAGCAGCCACCACTCCTGCAGGAACTCCTGCAGCGCCAGCAGCCAGCACTCCTGCAGCGCCAGCAGCCAGCATTCCTGCAGTTTCAGCAGCCAGCACTCCTGCAGGAACTCCTGCAGAGCCAGCAGCCAGCACTCCTGCAGTTCCAGCAGCCAGCACTCCTGCAGTTCCAGCAGCCAGCACTCCTGCAGGAACTCCTGCAGAGCCAGCAGCCAGCACTCCTGCAGTTCCAGCAGCCAGCACTCCTGCAGTTCCAGCAGCCAGCACTCCTGCAGGAACTCCTGCAGAGCCAGCAGCCAGCACTCCTGCAGTTCCAGCAGCCAGCACTCCTGCAGTTCCAGCAGTCAGCACTCCTGCAGTTCCAGCAGCCAGCACTCCTGCAGCGCCAGCAGGAACCTCGTCATGTGTATCAACGACGAGTACTATTACGTGAGGAGCTGTACTCTGTCTTCAGATCACCTGGAGACTGTGCTTCAACTTGACGACACTGAAGGTAGGTACAACACACTGCTGCTCTTGCTAGGCTGCCTTCTAGAAATAATGTAGCACCTGACGTGCTGTAGACACTACCGAAGTGCACGCACACACACACAATTGGTTTTTAATGGGCCAACATTTCGCTGTGTGGAGATATTAGGTTTTGATAAAGCTGCACACAGAGCGAAACGTTGTTTCCGTGAAAATTCCTGAATCCTGAGGAGTGCCTTCTGTATTTCTCGTTACGGAGGTGGGTCGTGGCCTGGTAGGAAACGCTCTCACTTCACAAGCCGAGATGTCTGGGTTCGATTCCCGGCAAGGGTAGAAACAGTGGGCGTGTTTTCTTACACCCGCTATTCATGTTCACCTATCAGTAATAATGGATACCTGAGTGTTAGTGGACTGGTGTGGGTCGCATCCTGGGACAAAATTGATCTAATTTGCTGGAAATGCTCAGTATAACAAGTGACTTTCTATATAGTAGTATGTCACTGATGTCAGCTATGGTCTGTATACCTTGTACATGTACTGGTAGTAAATAGATATTATTATTATTATTATTATTATTAATGATCGTCTTTAAATCATAAGAGGTGTCAGAAACACACACAAAACATCCAGTCATGCCACCCCCAGCCATCCTCATCCCTGACAAAGTGTACCCAAGCCCTTGACCCTTGTAGATTTTGCGTTTCTTTTGATTCTAATACCCAAGCCCTCTTCACCCTTCCTTCCTGCAGCTGCACCTCCCCCAACCCCTTTGACACTGCCTCAACTCAAGCTACCCCCCCCCCATCTACTCCACCCTGCTGGCCTGCACCTACACCTTCCCCACCCATCCCATCTCTATCCAGCAGTCTTCCTCATCATTGCATACCTAAGCTTATCCTGAACATAACCACCCAAAATCCACGACTCTCGTGCCATTCTTCCTTTCTCCAACTTTCACAAAAAAGGTGACTTTGGAGCCTATTAGAAAGAACCTCTATGTTGCATTTATAAATGCTGAGGGAATATTCAGGATAGCGGGAGAGTTAACAGAAAACCCCGGGAACATGACACAGTATAGTGGCAATGATATAAAATTTATGAGATAAACGATACAGTATTTCCTGGTAGATACCAGATGATAAGAATAAGAGAAAGCAAGAGGAAGTAGATGATTTGTCTTATTAACAAGACAATAATGAAGGCTTGGAGGAAGGAAAGCACCAGCCTGTAGTGCTGTAATGTTCATGGTTTATATTTTAGGAACATCACTACTAGGACAAACAAAGATTATGTTAACAGTTATTTACAGCTCAGTCAAGTAACAGATGACCCAAAGAAGAATACGGAGAGAACAGTAAAGTTCCAGTATACGCCGTTGAGAGGGCAGCACTAGATATAAAAGACGGGAAACTTAAACCAAAGAGAAACAGAGAGGGTAAGAAGGGACCTTGATGAAGGAAAAGAAGATAGCATCACAGAACTGCCGTGACCTTCACGTTAAAGATCCCTCAAGGACGAGGGTAGGAGATGAACCATCAAGATTGTACTTAACGTTCAGCCAGAGTCAAGGTTGAAGCAGTAACACTGACAGTAAAGAAGAGTTGGTATTAAAAGTATTCTCTGTTACCATTGTCTTTATCTCCACTCTTCAGTGTGTGTCATAGTCAAGGTGACAGTGTTGTCATACCTGAGTAACAGTGTTGTTATACCTGAGTAACAGTGTTGTCATACCTGAGTAACAGTGTTGTCATACCTGAGTGACAGTGTTGTCATACCTGAGTGACAGTGTTGTCATACCTGAGTGACAGTGTTGTCATACCTGAGTGACAGTGTTGTCATACCTGAGTGACAGTGTTGTCATACCTGAGTAACAGTGTTGTCATACCTGAGTAACAGTGTTGTCATACCTGAGTGACAGTGTCGTCATACCTGAGTGACAGTGTTGTCATACCTGAGTAACAGTGTCGTCATACCTGAGTGACAGTGTTGTCATACCTGAGTAACAGTGTTGTCATACCTGAGTAACAGTGTTGTCATACCTGAGTAACAGTGTCGTCATACCTGAGTAACAGTGTTGTCATACCTGAGTAACAGTGTCGTCATACCTGAGTAACAGTGTTGTCATACCTGAGTGACAGTGTTGTCATACCTGAGTAACAGTGTTGTCATACCTGAGTGACAGTGTTGTCATACCTGAGTAACAGTGTTGTCATACCTGAGTAACAGTGTCGTCATACCTGAGTAACAGTGTTGTCATACCTGAGTAACAGTGTCGTCTTACCTGAGTAACAGTGTTGTCATACCTGAGTAACAGTGTCGTCATACCTGAGTAACAGTGTTGTCATACCTGAGTAACAGTGTTGTCATACCTGAGTGACAGTGTCGTCATACCTGAGTGACAGTGTCGTCATAACTGAGTAACAGTGTTGTCATACCTGAGTAACAGTGTTGTCATACCTGAGTAACAGTGTCGTCATACCTGAGTAACAGTGTTGTCATACCTGAGTGACAGTGTCGTCATACCTGAGTGACAGTGTTGTCATACCTGAGTAACAGTGTTGTCATACCTGAGTGACAGTGTTGTCATACCTGAGTAACAGTGTCGTCATACCTGAGTAACAGTGTTGTCATACCTGAGTGACAGTGTCGTCATACCTGAGTGACAGTGTCGTCATAACTGAGTAACAGTGTCGTCATACCTGAGTAACAGTGTCGTCATACCTGAGTAACAGTGTCGTCATACCTGAGTAACAGTGTCGTCATACCTGAGTAACAGTGTTGTCATACCTGAGTGACAGTGTTGTCATACATGAGTAACAGTGTTGTCATACCTGAGTGACAGTGTTGTCATACCTGAGTAACAGTGTCGTCATACCTGAGTAACAGTGTCGTCATACCTGAGTAACAGTGTCGTCATACCTGAGTAACAGTGTTGTCATACCTGAGTGACAGTGTTGTCATACCTGAGTAACAGTGTTGTCATACCTGAGTAACAGTGTTGTCATACCTGAGTAACAGTGTCGTCATACCTGAGTAACAGTGTTGTCATACCTGAGTGACAGTGTCGTCATACCTGAGTGACAGTGTCGTCATAACTGAGTAACAGTGTCGTCATACCTGAGTAACAGTGTCGTCATACCTGAGTAACAGTGTCGTCATACCTGAGTAACAGTGTCGTCATACCTGAGTAACAGTGTTGTCATACCTGAGTGACAGTGTTGTCATACATGAGTAACAGTGTTGTCATACCTGAGTAACAGTGTCGTCATACCTGAGTAACAGTGTTGTCATACCTGAGTGACAGTGTTGTCATACCTGAGTAACAGTGTTGTCATACCTGAGTGACAGTGTTGTCATACCTGAGTAACAGTGTTGTCATACCTGAGTAACAGTGTTGTCATACCTGAGTGACAGTGTCGTCATACCTGAGTGACAGTGTCGTCATACCTGAGTGACAGTGTTGTCATACCTGAGTGACAGTGTTGTCATACCTGAGTAACAGTGTCGTCATACCTGAGTGACAGTGTTGTCATACCTGAGTGACAGTGTCGTCATACCTGAGTAACAGTGTCGTCATACCTGAGTGACAGTGTTGTCATACCTGAGTGACAGTGTCGTCATACCTGAGTAACAGTGTCGTCATACCTGAGTGACAGTGTTGTCATACCTGAGTGACAGTGTCGTCATACCTGAGTAACAGTGTCGTCATACCTGAGTGACAGTGTCGTCATACCTGAGTGACAGTGTTGTCATACCTGAGTGACAGTGTCGTCATACCTGAGTAACAGTGTCGTCATACCTGAGTGACAGTGTCGTCATACCTGAGTGACAGTGTTGTCATACCTGAGTGACAGTGTTGTCATACCTGAGTGACAGTGTCGTCATACCTGAGTAACAGTGTCGTCATACCTGAGTGACAGTGTCGTCATACCTGAGTGACAGTGTTGTCATACCTGAGTAACAGTGTCGTCATACCTGAGTGACAGTGTTGTCATACCTGAGTGACAGTGTCGTCATACCTGAGTGACAGTGTTGTCATACCTGAGTGACAGTGTTGTCATACCTGAGTAACAGTGTCGTCATACCTGAGTGACAGTGTTGTCATACCTGAGTGACAGTGTTGTCATACCTGAGTGACAGTGTTGTCATACCTGAGTGACAGTGTTGTCATACCTGAGTAACAGTGTCGTCATACCTGAGTGACAGTGTTGTCATACCTGAGTGACAGTGTTGTCATACCTGAGTGATAGTGTTGTCATACCTGAGTGACAGTGTTGTCATACCTGAGTAACAGTGTTGTCATACCTGAGTAACAGTGTCGTCATACCTGAGTGATAGTGTTGTCATACCTGAGTGACAGTGTTGTCATACCTGAGTGACAGTGTTGTCATACCTGAGTAACAGTGTTGTCATACCTGAGTGACAGTGTCGTCATACCTGAGTAACAGTGTTGTCATACCTGAGTAACAGTGTTGTCATACCTGAGTGACAGTGTCGTCATACCTGAGTAACAGTGTTGTCATACCTGAGTGACAGTGTTGTCATACCTGAGTGACAGTGTTGTCATACCTGAGTGACAGTGTTGTCATACCTGAGTGACAGTGTTGTCATACCTGAGTAACAGTGTTGTCATACCTGAGTGACAGTGTTGTCATACCTGAGTGACAGTGTTGTCATACCTGAGTGACAGTGTTGTCATACCTGAGTGACAGTGTCGTCATACCTGAGTGACAGTGTTGTCATACCTGAGTGACAGTGTCGTCATACCTGAGTGACAGTGTTGTCATACCTGAGTGACAGTGTCGTCATACCTGAGTGACAGTGTTGTCATACCTGAGTGACAGTGTTGTCATACCTGAGTGACAGTGTCGTCATACCTGAGTGACAGTGTTGTCATACCTGAGTAACAGTGTTGTCATACCTGAGTAACAGTGTCGTCATACCTGAGTGACAGTGTTGTCATACCTGAGTGACAGTGTTGTCATACCTGAGTAACAGTGTTGTCATACCTGAGTAACAGTGTTGTCATACCTGAGAAACAGTGTTGTCATACCTGAGTAACAGTGTTGTCATACCTGAGTGACAGTGTTGTCATACCTGAGTAACAGTGTTGTCATACCTGAGTAACAGTGTCGTCATACCTGAGTAACAGTGTCGTCATACCTGAGTGACAGTGTTGTCATACCTGAGTAACAGTGTTGTCATACCTGAGTAACAGTGTTGTCATACCTGAGTGACAGTGTTGTCATACCTGAGTGACAGTGTTGTCATACCTGAGTAACAGTGTCGTCATACCTGAGTGACAGTGTTGTCATACCTGAGTAACAGTGTTGTCATACCTGAGTAACAGTGTTGTCATACCTGAGTAACAGTGTCGTCATACCTGAGTAACAGTGTTGTCATACCTGAGTAACAGTGTTGTCATACCTGAGTTACAGTGTTGTCATACCTGAGTGACAGTGTTGTCATACCTGAGTAACAGTGTTGTCATACCTGAGTAACAGTGTTGTCATACCTGAGTAACTGGCAGGGAAGCCAGTTAATGAGATGATGGAATATGTAGCAACAAAATGCAAGGAGGCTGAGGAGAGGTTTGTACCCAAGGGTAACAGGATTAATGAAAAAGCCAGGATGAGCCCATGGTTTACCCAAAGGTGCAGGGAGGCAAAAACCAAGTGTGCTAGGGAATGGAAGAAATATAGAAGGCAAAGGACTCAGGAGAATAAGGAGAACAGTCGTAGAGCCAGAAACGAATATGCACAGATAAGAAGGGAGGCCCAAAGACAATATGAAAATGACATAGCAGCGAAAGCCAAATCTGACCCGAAACTGTTGTACAGCCACATCAGGAGGAAAACAACAGTCAAGGACCAGGTAATCAGGCTAAGGAAGGAAGGAGGAGAGACAAGAAATGACCGTGAAGTATGTGAGGAACTCAACAAGAGATTCAAAGAAGTGTTCACAGAGGAGACAGAAGGGGCTCCAGAAAGACGGAGAGGTGGGGCACACCACCATGTGCTGGACACAGTGCACACAACAGAGGAAGAAGTGAAGAGGCTTCTGAGTGAGCTAGATACCTCAAAGGCAATGGGGCCAGATAACATCTCCCCATGGGTATTGAGAGAGGGAGCAGAGGTACTATGTGTACCCCTAACAACAATATTCAATACATCTATCGAAACAGGGAGATTGCCTGAGGCATGGAAGACAGCAAATGTAGTCCCAATCTTTAAAAAAGGAGACAGACATGAAGCATTTAAATACAGACCAGTGTCACTGACATGTATAGTATGCAAAATCATGGAGAAGATTATCAGGAGAAGAGTGGTGGAACACCTAGAAAGGAACGATCTCATCAACAGCAGCCAACATGGTTTCAGGGACGGGAAATCCTGTGTCACAAACCTACTGGAGTTCTATGACATGGTGACAGCAGTAAGACAAGAGAGAGAGGGGTGGGTGGATTGCATTTTCTTGGACTGCAAGAAGGCGTTTGATACAGTTCCACACAAGAGATTGGTGCAAAAACTGGAGGACCAAGCAGGGATAACAGGGAAGGCACTGCAATGGATCAGGGAATACTTGACAGGAAGACAGCAGCGAGTCATGGTACGTGGCGAGGTGTCAGAGTGGGCACCTGTGACCAGCGGGGTCCCACAGGGGTCAGTCCTAGGACCAGTGCTGTTTCTGGTATTTGTGAACGACATGACGGAAGGAATAGACTCTGAGGTGTCCCTGTTTGCAGATGACGTGAAGTTGATGAGAAGAATTCACTCGATCGAAGACCAGGCAGAACTACAAAGGGATCTGGACAGGCTGCAGACCTGGTCCAGCAATTGGCTCCTGGAGTTCAATCCCACCAAGTGCAAAGTCATGAAGATTGGGGAAGGGCAAAGAAGACCGCAGACGGAGTACAGTCTAGGGGGCCAGAGACTACAAACCTCACTCAAGGAAAAAGATCTTGGGGTGAGTATAACACCAGGCACATCTCCTGAAGCGCACATCAACCAAATAACTGCTGCAGCATATGGGCGCCTAGCAAACCTCAGAACAGCATTCCGACATCTTAATAAGGAATCATTCAGGACCCTGTACACCGTGTACGTTAGGCCCATATTGGAGTATGCGGCACCAGTTTGGAACCCACACCTAGCCAAGCACGTAAAGAAACTAGAGAAAGTGCAAAGGTTTGCAACAAGACTAGTCCCAGAGCTAAGAGGTATGTCCTACGAGGAGAGGTTAAGGGAAATCAACCTGACGACACTGGAGGACAGGAGAGATAGGGGGGACATGATAACGACATACAAAATACTGAGAGGAATTGACAAGGTGGACAAAGACAGGATGTTCCAGAGATTGGACACAGTAACAAGGGGACACAGTTGGAAGCTAAAGACACAGATGAATCACAGGGATGTTAGGAAGTATTTCTTCAGCCACAGAGTAGTCAGTAAGTGGAATAGTTTGGGAAGCGATGTAGTGGAGGCAGGATCCATACATAGCTTTAAGCAGAGGTATGATAAAGCTCTCGGCTCAGGGAGAGTGACCTAGTAGCGATCAGTGAAGAGGCGGGGCCAGGAGCTCGGACTCGACCCCCGCAACCCTCAACTAGGTGAGTACAACTAGGTGAGTACAACTAGGTGAGTACAACTAGGTGAGTACACACACACACACACTCGGTAGGAAGTTCTTTGCCACCTGATCTTCCATGGGTCATTATCTTATCTTCCATGGATCACTCTACTATCTTATCTTCCATGGATCACTCTACTATCTTATCTTCCATGGGTCACTATCTTATCTTCCATGGGTCAATATCTTGATCTTCCATGGATCACTCTACTATCTTATCTTCCATGGGTCACTATCTTATCTTCCATGGGTTACTATCTTATCTTCCATGGGTTACTATCTTATCTTCCATGGGTCACTCTATCTTATCTTCCATGGGTCACTATCTTATCTTCCATGGGTCACTATATTATCTTCCATGGGTCACTCTACTATCTTATCTTCCATGGGTCACTATATTATCTTCCATGGGTCACTATATTATCTTCCATGGGTCACTCTACTATCTTATCTTCCATGGGTCACTATATTATCTTCCATGGGTCACTATCTTATATTCCATGGGTGACTACTATCTTATTTTCCATGGGTCACTTTACTATCTTATCTTACATGGGTCACTCTTCTATCTTTATCTTCCATGGGTCACTATCTTAGCTTCCATGGGTCACTCTACTATCTTGATCTTCCATGGTCACTATCTTATCTTCCATGGGTCACTCTACTATCTTGATATTCCATGGGTCACTATCTTATCTTCCATGGGTTACTCTATCTTATCTTCCATGGTCACTATCTTATCTTCCATGGGTCACTATCTTTATCTTCCACGGGTCACTCTACTATCTTGATCTTCCATGGGTCACTCTACTATCTTGATCTTCCATGGGTCACTCTATCTTATCTTCCATGGTCACTATCTTATCTTCCATGGGTCACTATCTTTATCTTCCATGGGTCACTCTACTATCTTGATCTTCCATGGGTCACTCTATCTTATCTTCCATGGTCACTATCTTATCTTCCATGGTCACTATCTTATCTTCCATGGGTCACTATCTTTATCTTCCATGGGTCACTCTACTATCTTGATCTTCCATGGGTCACTCTACTATCTTGATCTTCCATGGGTCGCTCTATCTTATCTTCCATGGGTTACTCTACTATTTTATCTTCCATGGGTCACTCTATCTTCCATGGGTCACTCTATCTTGATCTTCCATGGGTCACTCTATCTTTTTTTTTTTTTTACACAGGGTTTGACAAGGTTAAGGATCCCTAGCTTTATTGACAGCTATTTACAGGTTAAGGATTCCTAACTTTATTGACAAGCTAAGAGCTGTTACCTACATCAGCTCATTTGAAAGCATTTTTATTGTTATGAGACATACAAGTAGGGAACAGGATGAAGTTGGAGCCATCTGTGGGCCAGCATTTTCATCTGATCAACTGACTTTATCCCGTTGACATCATTATGCTGTACGAATGTGTTCCATACTCGAGTCATCCTGGGTATGTATGATCTCAGATGGAGTGATGTTCTGGAGAAGGGTACAGCCAGAGTGAAGTTGCTGCTTTCTGCCCGTCTTGTGGTATAAAAGCTTGTTTCACGCTGTCCTCGAAGTGGATCCAAGTGTGGTATTTTGACAATATTAGCCATGGGTCACTATCTTATCTTCCATGGGTCACTTTTCCATGGGTCACTCTACTATCTTGATCTTACATGTGTCACTATCTTATCTTTCATGGGTCACTCTACCATCTTGATCTTTCATGGGTCACTCTACTATCTTATCTTCCATGGGTCACTCTACTATCCTATTTTTCATGGGTCACTATCTTATCTTCCATGGGTCACTATCTTATCTTCCATGAGTCACTCTACTATCTTGATCTTCTATGAGTCACTCTACTATCTTGATCTTCTATGGGTCACTCTACTATCTTGATCTTCTATGAGTCACTCTACTATCTTGATCTTCCATGGGTCACTCTATCTTGATCTTCTATGGGTCACTCTACTATCTTGATCTTCTATGGGTCACTCTACTATCTTGATCTTCTATGGGTCACTCTACTATCTTGATCTTCTATGGGTCACTCTACTATCTTGATCTTCTATGGGTCACTCTACTATCTAGATAGTAGTTACCCATGAGAGATAAGATAGTAGAGTGACCCATGAGAGATAAGATAGTAGAGTGACCCATGACAAATAAGACAGTAGAGTGACCCATAGAAGATCAAGATAGTAGAGTGACTCATGGAAGATCAAGATAGTAGAGTGACTCATGGAAGATCAAGATAGTAGAGTGACTCATGGAAGATCAAGATAGTAGAGTGACTCATGGAAGATCAAGATAGTAGAGTGACCCATAGAAGATCAAGATAGTAGAGTGACTCATGGAAGATCAAGATAGTAGAGTGACTCATGGAAGATCAAGATAGTAGAGTGACTCATGGAAGATCAAGATAGTAGAGTGACTCATGGAAGATCAAGATAGTAGAGTGACTCATGGAAGATCAAGATAGTAGAGTGACTCATGGAAGATCAAGATAGTAGTCATTCATAGAAGATCATGATCTTCCATACAATGTTCATCCTTGTCTCGCCTCTTCCTTGAGGATGTCACCCTGACAACACCTGTGTATGCTGAGAGAAGCCGGTATTAAACACCTGTGAACTGATGACGCTTCACTTGTTCCGACTCCCTCCCAGTGGAACATTCCACTCCCACCACTGAAGTGGAACAAGGAAGCCTTGTTCCACACCCCGAACATTCCATCTCAGGTGTTCCAACACTGCTGGAGTCTTCTTACCTAACACCAGCCAGAGAGTATACTGCATTGGTTAGTTGAGACGTTGTTCTGTATGACAGTGTGAGGTGTCAAGTGGAGTGGAACATGTGTGAGGGAGTACGTGGAGTGGAACCTGTGTGAGGGAGTACGTGGAGTGGAACCTGTGTGAGGTAGTACGTGGAGTGGAACCTGTGTGAGGTAGTACGTGGAGTGGAACCTGTGTGAGGGAGTACGTGGAGTGGAACCTGTGTGAGGGAGTACGTGGAGTGGAACCTGTGTGAGGTAGTACGTGGAGTGGAACCTGTGTGAGGTAGTACGTGGAGAGGAACCTGTGTGAGGTAGTACGTGGAGTGGAACCTGTGTGAGGTAGTACGTCGAGTGGAACCTGTGTGAGGTAGTACGTGGAGAGGAACCTGTGTGAGGTAGTACGTGGAGTGGAACCTGTGTGAGGTAGTACGTGGAGTGGAACCTGTGTGAGGTAGTACGTGGAGTGGAACCTGTGTGAGGTAGTACGTGGAGTGGAACCTGTGTGAGGTAGTACGTGGAGAGGAACCTGTGTGAGGGAGTACGTGGAGTGGAACATGTGTGAGGGAGTACGTGGAGTGGAACCTGTGTGAGGTAGTACGTGGAGTGGAACCTGTGTGAGGGAGTACGTGGAGTGGAACATGTGTGAGGGAGTACGTGGAGTGGAACATGTGTGAGGGAGTACGTGGAGTGGAACCTGTGTGAGGGAGTACGTGGAGTGGAACATGTGTGAGGGAGTACGTGGAGTGGAACCTGTGTGAGGGAGTACGTGGAGTGGAACCTGTGTGAGGTAGTACGTGGAGTGGAACCTGTGTGAGGGAGTACGTGGAGTGGAACCTGTGTGAGGTAGTACGTGGAGTGGAACCTGTGTGAGGGAGTACTTGGAGTGGAACCTGTGTGAGGGAGTACTCGGAGTGGAACCTGTGTGAGGGAGTACGTGGAGTGGAACCTGTGTGAGGTAGTACGTGGAGTGGAACCTGTGTGAGGGAGTACGTGGAGTGGAACCTGTGTGAGGTAGTACGTGGAGTGGAACCTGTGTGAGGGAGTACGTGGAGTGGAACCTGTGTGAGGGAGTACGTGGAGTGGAACCTGTGTGAGGTAGTACGTGGAGTGGAACCTGTGTGAGGGAGTACGTGGAGTGGAACCTGTGTGAGGTAGTACGTGGAGTGGAACCTGTGTGAGGGAGTACGTGGAGTGGAACCTGTGTGAGGGAGTACGTGGAGTGGAACCTGTGTGAGGGAGTACGTGGAGTGGAACCTGTGTGAGGGAGTACGTGGAGTGGAACCTGTGTGAGGTAGTACGTGGAGTGGAACATGTGTGAGGGAGTACGTGGAGTGGAAGCTGTGTGAGGGAGTACGTGGAGTGGAACCTGTGTGAGGTAGTACGTGGAGTGGAACCTGTGTGAGGGAGTACGTGGAGTGGAACCTGTGTGAGGGAGTACGTGGAGTGGAACCTGTGTGAGGGAGTACGTGGAGTGGAACCTGTGTGAGGGAGTACGTGGAGTGGAACCTGTGTGAGGTAGTACGTGGAGTGGAACCTGTGTGAGGTAGTACGTGGAGTGGAACCTGTGTGAGGTAGTACGTGGAGTGGAACCTGTGTGAGGGAGTACGTGGAGTGGAACCTGTGTGAGGAACTGATGCTCCTTGGTATTCTGATAGTAGTACACCAGGGAGGAGCAGGGCACTGTCCGTGCTTCAGTAAGCAGTGTACACACACTACACAAACTAAAATCATGAACAAGAAATCGTACACAAAATAAGGAATACGGATGACTACGGGAGGAGACAACAGTAGTGGCTGGCCAGGATGATCTTAGCATCGTGATGGTACACCAACTCAGTGACTCTGACTACACTCCCTCTCACAGTATTACACAAACATAGTGGTATATAATAATAATAATAATAATAATAATAATAATAATAATAATAATAATAATTTTATTTCTACCAGTACATGTACAAGGTATACAGACCATAGCTGACATCACTGACATACTACTGTATAGAAAGCCGCTTGTTATGCTGAGTATTTCCCGCAAATTAGGTCAGTTTTGTCCCCAGGATGCGACCCACACCAGTCCACTAACACTCAAGTACCTATTCTACTGATGGGTGAACATAGACAACCGGTGCAAATAAACACACCCAATGTTTCAACCCTCGCTGCTAATCGAACCTAGACCCTCGCCGTGTGAAGCGAGAACTTTAGCCACCAGGCCACGGGCCACCATAAATGATCACGGACTTAAGTACAACTATTGGTACTCAGAGGACGAGAGGAAAATATGTTAGGAACTTAATAAATGATTCAGGAAACTATTTATGAAATACAGAGTACAGAGTACAAACTCCAGGAAACAAAGTGAAGGAGAGAGACACATAAAACGCAGGGATACAGGAGGAGTCGGAAGGGATACAGGAGGAGTCGGTAGGGATACTACATAGACCATTTCCTTGGATACATAACTAATTATTGGGATAAAAATGTATGGAATGTAATCCCATAATTTTTAAAAGGATGGATGGGTAAGCCAGTGGAAGGCTTCGGTCAGGTGACCAAAAGCTCCAGCTGTGGGTCATCATATGACTAACACCCGCGTCACGAAACACTTGTCCTGTTCCCTGACAAACCTAACATAATCACTGGGGACAGGAGGGTTGCCAGGATGCTGGATAACTGCAAGCGTAGCAGTGATCTTTATAGCAGTGATCTTTATAGCAGTGATCTTTATAGCAGTGATCTTTATAGCAGTAATCTTTATAGCAGTGATCTTTATAGCAGTGATCTTTATAGCAGTGATCTTTATAGCAGTGATCTTTATAGCAGTGATCTTTATAGCAGTAATCTTTATAGCAGTGATCTTTATAGCAGTGATCTTTATAGCAGTGGTCTTTATAGCAGTAATCTTTATAGCAGTGATCTTTATAGCAGTAATCTTTATAGCAGTGATCTTTATAGCAGTGGTCTTTATAGCAGTAATCTTTATAGCAGTGATCTTTATAGCAGTAATCTTTATAGCAGTGGTCTTTATAGCAGTGGTCTTTATAGCAGTGATCTTTATAGCAGTGATCTTTATAGCAGTGATCTTTATAGCAGTGATCTTTATAGCAGTGGTCTTTATAGCAGTGATCTTTATAGCAGTGGTCTTTATAGCAGTGGTCTTTATAGCAGTGATCTTTATAGCAGTGATCTTTATAGCAGTGGTCTTTATAGCAGTGATCTTTATAGCAGTGATCTTTATAGCAGTGATCTTTATAGCAGTGATCTTCATAGCAGTGATCTTTATAGCAGTGGTCTTTATAGCAGTGGTCTTTATAGCAGTGATCTTTATAGCAGTGATCTTTATAGCAGTGATCTTTATAGCAGTGGTCTTTATAGCAGTGATCTTTATAGCAGTGATCTTTATAGCAGTGGTCTTTATAGCAGTGATCTTTATAGCAGTGATCTTTATAGCAGTGGTCTTTATAGCAGTAATCTTTATAGCAGTGGTCTTTATAGCAGTGATCTTTATAGCAGTGATCTTTATAGCAGTGGTCTTTATAGCAGTAATCTTTATAGCAGTGGTCTTTATAGCAGTGGTCTTTATAGCAGTGATCTTTATAGCAGTGATCTTTATAGCAGTGATCTTTATAGCAGTGGTCTTTATAGCAGTGGTCTTTATAGCAGTGATCTTTATAGCAGTGATCTTCATAGCAGTGATCTTTATAGCAGTGGTCTTTATAGCAGTGATCTTTATAGCAGTGATCTTTATAGCAGTGGTCTTTATAGCAGTAATCTTTATAGCAGTGATCTTTATAGCAGTGGTCTTTATAGCAGTGGTCTTTATAGCAGTGATCTTTATAGCAGTGATCTTCATAGCAGTGATCTTTATAACAGTGATCTTTATAACAGTGATCTTTATAACAGTGATCTTTATAGCAGTGATCTTTAAAAGAGGAAATAATGAGGTGATAAACTACAGAGCAGTATGACTGACGTGTTTATCCTGGTACATTATTGAAGATAATACAGAATAGGTAAACAGACTTATTGCTGAAAACAGTGAAAGTTCAGAGGGGAATATGTGAATGTTGAGACTAGATAACATAGTTCCGACGGGATGGATATTTCTAGACTTTCAAAAGTTATTTGACACAGTCTCAAAGAAATATAGGAAGTGTGTGCCGGAGTGACTGTGATGGTGACAATACTTAAATAACAGATGACAGTCACAGTGAGGTGTCACGATGGAGGGAGAAATAACACCACTCCCAGGAGTTCTTCCTGGGCGGGGAAGGTGCCAGGGCCGGAGCTTGCTACCACCTGCACCTCACAAGACTGCCTTTCCCACGAGACCTCTGGGGCGGAGTAGATGGCAGACCAGAGGCCTGGCTTCTCCCTACGAGCCTCGTGAGGGCGGGGAATGTTGCTAGGCCTGGGGACAGTTGGTCCCAGAAGATGAGTCACTTGTACCTCCTCCCATGGGAGACATAGGTCTCAGAGACTCCCAAGACAGGGAGCCAAAGCCGGGTCACCATCTGGAAAAGACCCGGACCGGGAGAGTACCGGCGAATCAAGGAGGAGTAGGAGAGAAGTAACAAACAGAAAACAACAAGGCTCACTTTTTGCACCCATACTGTTCTTGATGTATGTTAATGACGTACCCCGTGAGCATGTTAATATTTGTTGATGAAGAATTAATGAGGAGGAGGAAGAGGAGACGGCGGCCAGGAGAGGATTATCACAAGCTTCAGCAAGACTTCAACGAACTTCAGCAGTGGTCATACAAGTTGATACTGAAATCTAGAGTCGTCAAAATCATGATTGTGAGGATGGGATGAGGAGGTGGAAAGCCAAGGAAGGATGATAAAGGCGAATCATAGAATTGGAAAAGATGGTGGGGTGGGGGGGGTAGGAGTGTACATAACACCAAACAATTTCTGTGGGAGAACACACACGGAGGAGGACTGACACACTAGGAGGACTGACACACTAGGTCCAGGAGGACTGACACACTAGGAGGACTGACACACTAGGAGGACTGACACACCAGGAGGACTGACACACTAGGAGGACTGACACACCAGGAGGACTGACACACTAGGAGGACTGACACACTAGGAGGACTGACACACCAGGAGGACTGACACACTAGGAGGACTGACACACTAGGAGGACTGACACACTAGGAGGACTGACACACTAGGAGGACTGACACACTAGGTCCAGGAGGACTGACACACTAGGAGGACTGACACACTAGGAGGACTGACACACCAGGAGGACTGACACACTAGGAGGACTGACACACGAGGAGGACTGACACACTAGGAGGACTGACACACTAGGAGGACTGACACACCAGGAGGACTGACACACCAGGAGGACTGACACACTAGGAGGACTGACACACTAGGAGGACTGACACACTAGGAGGACTGACACACTAGGAGAACTGACACACTAGGAGGACTGACACACCAGGAGGACTGACACACCAGGAGGACTGACACACTAGGAGGACTGACACACTAGGAGGACTGACACACTAGGAGGACTGACACACCAGGAGGACTGACACACCAGGAGGACTGACACACTAGGAGGACTGACACACCAGGAGGACTGACACACCAGGAGGACTGACACACTAGGAGGACTGACACACTAGGAGGACTGACACACTAGGAGGACTGACACACTAGGAGAACTGACACACTAGGAGGACTGACACACCAGGAGGACTGACACACCAGGAGGACTGACACACCAGGAGGACTGACACACCAGGAGGACTGACACACCAGGAGAACTGGCATACCAGGAGGACTGGCATACCAGGAGGACTGACACACCAGGAGGACTGACACACCAGGAGGACTGACACACCTGAAGGACTGACACAACAGGAGGACTGACACACCAGGAGGACTGACGCACCAGGAGGACTGACGCACCAGGAGGACTGACACACCAGGAGGACTGACACACCAGGAGGACTGACACACCAGGAGGACTGACACACCAAGAGGACTGACACACCAGGAGGACTGACACACCAGGAGGACTGACACACCAGGAGGACTGACACACCAGGAGGACTGACACACCAGGAGGACTGACACACCAGGAGGACTGACACACCAGGAGGACTGACACACTAGGAGGACTGACACACCAGGAGGACTGACACACCAGGAGGACTGACACACCAGGAGGACTGACACACCAGGAGGACTGACACACCAGGAGGACTGACACACCAGGAGGACTGACACACCAGGAGGACTGACACACCAGGAGGACTGACACACCAGGAGGACTGACACACCAGGAGGACTGACACACCAGGAGGACTGACACACCAGGAGGACTGACACACCAGGAGGACTGACACACCAGGAGGACTGACACACCAGGAGGACTGACACACCAGGAGGACTGACACACCAGGAGGACTGACACACCAGGAGGACTGACACACCAGGAGGACTGACACACCAGGAGGACTGACACACCAGGAGGACTGACACACCAGGAGGACTGACACACCAGGAGGACTGACACACCAGGAGGACTGACGCACCAGGAGGACTGACACACCAGGGGGACTGGCACACCAGGAGGACTGACACACCAGGAGGACTGACACACCAGGAGGACTGACACACCAGGAGGACTGACACACCAGGAGGACTGACACACCAGGAGGACTGACACACCAGGAGGACTGACACACTAAGAGGACTGACACACCAGGAGGACTGACACACCAGGAGGACTGACACACCAGGAGGACTGGCACACCAGGAGGACTGACACACCAGGAGGACTGACACACCAGGAGGACTGACACACCAGGAGGACTGACACACCAGGAGGACTGACACACCAGGAGGACTGACACACCAGGAGGACTGACACACCAGGAGGACTGACACACCAGGAGGACTGACACACCAGGAGGACTGACACACCAGGAGGACTGACACACCAGGAGGACTGACACACCAGGAGGACTGACACACCAGGAGGACTGACACACCAGGAGGACTGACACACCAGGAGGACTGAGGACTGACACACCAGGAGGACTGACACACCAGGAGGACTGACACACCAGGAGGACTGACACACCAGGAGGACTGACACACCAGGAGAACTGACACACCAGGAGTACTGACACACCAGCAGGACTGACACACCAGCAGGACTGACACACCAGGAGGACTGACACACCAGGAGAACTGACACACCAGGAGGACTGACACACCAGCAGGACTGACACACCAGGAGGACTGACACACCAGGAGGACTGACACACCAGGAGGACTGACACACCAGGAGGACTGACACACCAGGAGGACTGACACACCAGGAGGACTGACACACCAGCAGGACTGACACACCAGGAGGACTGACACACCAGGAGGACTGACACACCAGGAGGACTGACACACCAGGAGGACTGACACACCAGGAGGACTGACACACCAGGAGGACTGACACACCAGGGGGACTGACACACCAGGAGGACTGACACACCAGGAGGACTGACACACCAGGAGGACTGACACACCAGGGGGACTGACACACCAGGAGGACTGACACACCAGGGGGACTGACACACCAGGAGGACTGACACACCAGGAGGACTGACACACCAGGAGGACTGACACACTAGGAGGACTGACACACCAGGGGGACTGACACACCAGGAGGACTGACACACCAGGGGGACTGACACACCAGGAGGACTGACACACCAGGGGGACTGACACACCAGGAGGACTGACACACCAGGAGGACTGACACACCAGGAGGACTGACACACCAGGAGGACTGACACACCAGGAGGACTGACACACCAGGAAGACTGACACACCAGGAGGACTGACACACCAGGAAGACTGACACACCAGGAGGACTGACACACCAGGAGGACTGACACACCAGGAGGACTGACACACCAGGAGGACTGACACACCAGGAGGACTGACACACCAGGAGAACTGACACACCAGGAGGACTGACACACCAGGAGGACTGACACACCAGGAGGACTGACACACCAGGAGGACTGACACACCAGGAGGACTGACAGACCAGGAGGACTGACACACCAGGAGGACTGACAGACGAGGAGGACTGACAGACGAGGAGGACTGACAGACCAGGAGGACTGACAGACGAGGAGGACTGACAGACGAGGAGGACTGACAGACGAGGAGGACTGACAGACCAGGAGGACTGACAGACCAGGAGGACTGACACACCAGGAGGACTGACACACCAGGAGGACTGACACACCAGGAGGACTGACACACCAGGAGGACTGACACACCAGGAGGACTGACACACCAGGAGGACTGACACACCAGGAGGACTGACACACCAGGAGGACTGACACACCAGGAGGACTGACACACCAGGAGGACTGACACACCAGGAGGACTGACACACCAGGAGGACTGACACACCAGGAGGACTGACACACCAGGAGGACTGACACACCAGGAGGACTGACACACCAGGAGGACTGACACACCAGGAGGACTGACACACCAGGAGGACTGACACACCAGGAGGACTGACACACCAGGAGGACTGACACACCAGGAGGACTGACACACCAGGAGGACTGACACACCAGGAGGACTGACACACCAGGAGGACTGACACACCAGGAGGACTGACACACCAGGAGGACTGACACACCAGGAGGACTGACACACCAGGAGGACTGACACACCAGGAGGACTGACACACCAGGAGGACTGACACACCAGGAGGACTGACACACCAGGAGGACTGACACACCAGGAGGACTGACACACCAGGAGGACTGACACACCAGGAGGACTGACACACCAGGAGGACTGACACACCAGGAGGACTGACACACCAGGAGGACTGACACACCAGGAGGACTGACACACCAGGAGGACTGACACACCAGGAGGACTGACACACCAGGAGGACTGACACACCAGGAGGACTGACACACCAGGAGGACTGACACACCAGCAGGACTGACACACCAGGAGGACTGACACACCAGGAGACACACCAGGAGGACTGACTGACACACCAGGAGGACTGACACACCAGGAGGACTGACACACCAGGAGGACTGACACACCAGGAGGACTGACACACCAGGAGGACTGACACACCAGGAGGACTGACACCAGGAGGACTGACACACCAGGAGGACTGACACACCAGGAGGACTGACACACCAGGGGGACTGACACACCAGGAGGACTGACACACCAGGAGGACTGACACACCAGGAGGACTGACACACCAGGGGGACTGACACACCAGGAGGACTGACACACCAGGGGGACTGACACACCAGGAGGACTGACACACCAGGAGGACTGACACACCAGGAGGACTGACACACCAGGAGGACTGACACACCAGGGGGACTGACACACCAGGAGGACTGACACACCAGGGGGACTGACACACCAGGAGGACTGACACACCAGGGGGACTGACACACCAGGAGGACTGACACACCAGGAGGACTGACACACCAGGAGGACTGACACACCAGGAGGACTGACACACCAGGAAGACTGACACACCAGGAGGACTGACACACCAGGAAGACTGACACACCAGGAGGACTGACACACCAGGAGGACTGACACACCAGGAGGACTGACACACCAGGAGGACTGACACACCAGGAGGACTGACACACCAGGAGAACTGACACACCAGGAGGACTGACACACCAGGAGGACTGACACACCAGGAGGACTGACACACCAGGAGGACTGACACACCAGGAGGACTGACACACCAGGAGGACTGACACACCAGGAGGACTGACAGACGAGGAGGACTGACAGACGAGGAGGACTGACAGACGAGGAGGACTGACAGACGAGGAGGACTGACAGACGAGGAGGACTGACAGACCAGGAGGACTGACAGACCAGGAGGACTGACAGACCAGGAGGACTGACAGACCAGGAGGACTGACACACCAGGAGGACTGACACACCAGGAGGACTGACACACCAGGAGGACTGACACACCAGGAGGACTGACACACCAGGAGGACTGACACACCAGGAGGACTGACACACCAGGAGGACTGACACACCAGGAGGACTGACACACCAGGAGGACTGACACACCAGGAGGACTGACACACCAGGAGGACTGACACACCAGGAGGACTGACACACCAGGAGGACTGACACACCAGGAGGACTGACACACCAGGAAGACTGACACACCAGGAGGACTGACACACCAGGAAGACTGACACACCAGGAGGACTGACACACCAGGAGGACTGACACACCAGGAGGACTGACACACCAGGAGGACTGACACACCAGGAAGACTGACACACCAGGAGGACTGACACACCAGGAAGACTGACACACCAGGAGGACTGACACACCAGGAGGACTGACACACCAGGAGGACTGACACACCAGGAGGACTGACACACCAGGAAGACTGACACATCACACAATTGCAGATAATTGGTTCAGAGAACCGACATGTTGAAAAATTAGACACATGTACAACTCTTGGGTATCTTTATTGAGGAAACGTTTCGCCACACAGTGGCTTCATCAGTCCATACAAAGGAGAACAGTGAAGATCGGTAGGAGTGTGAGGTAATCAGTCCCTCATCCTGGAGTCGATGTAATCAGTCCATTAGAGAAGTGCCGGAGATATGGTCACAACTTACAAGATACACAGAGACACTTCGTAAACACAGGTCGCACAGCGAGAACATGAAAACTCTTGAGACTTGACAGGTACATCACAGGTAGAAGGTCAAACATGACAGAAAAAGTGTTGTGAGTCAGGACAAGAAATGCATTACGGAGGTATTGGAGGCAGACTCAGTACATGTGCTCAGAACTAGGCACGACAGCTCATAACGGCTGGAGGTCAGCCACACCAGTTAAATGAAGTACAGAGGCAGGGTTCAAGAGCTAGTGCTCAACCCTCGCAGACACAACCTGGCTCATTCTCAAACCAGGTCAGCTAACTGGACAGGAAATACAGAAATAATGTCTGTTACGTAACACAAGAAAGTGAAGGTAACTGTAGTGGTGTTACGTAACACAATAATAATAATAATAATAATAATAATAATAATAATAGTGTTCCATTTGAGACAAGTTCGTGTCTGGGAAAAATGTGGTTATATATATATGTTCCTTCATGTTGTAGTGGTAACACTGTATACTGTGGTGGTAACACTGTATATTGTGGTGGTAACACTGTATATTGTGGTGGTAACACTGTATATTGTGGTGGTAACACTGTATATTGTGGTGGTAACACTGTATATTGTGGTGGTAACACTGTATATTGTGGTGGTAACACTGTATATTGTGGTGGTAACACTGTATATTGTGGTGGTAACACTGTATATTGTGGTGGTAACACTGTATATTGTGGTGGTAACACTGTATATTGTGGTGGTAACACTGTATATTGTGGTGGTAACACTGTATACTGTGGTGGTAACACTGTATATTGTGGTGGTAACACTGTATATTGTGGTGGTAACACTGTATACTGTGGTGGTAACACTGTATATTGTGGTGGTAACACTGTATACTGTGGTGTCTTTTTCCTTGAGTGAGGTTTGTAGTCTCTGGCCTCCTAGACTGTACTCCGTCTGCGGTCTTCTTTGCCCTTCCCCAATCTTCATGACTTTGCACTTGGTGGGATTGAACTCCAGGAGCCAATTGCTGGACCAGGTCTGCAGCCTATCCAGATCCCTTTGTAGTTCTGCCTGGTCTTCGATCGAGTGTGTGTGTGTGTGTGTGTGTGTGTGTGTGTGTGTGTGTGTGTGTGTGTGTGTGTGTGTGTGTGTGTGTGTATGTGTATGTGTGTGTATGTGTATGTGTGTGTGTGTATGTGTGTGTGTGTGTGTGTGTGTGTGTGTGTGTGTGTGTGTACTCACCTAGTTGTACTCACCTAGTTGAGGTTGCGGGGGTCGAGTCCGAGCTCCTGGCCCCGCCTCTTCACTGATCGCTACTAGGTCACTCTCCCTGAGCCGTGAGCTTTATCATACCTCTGCTTAAAGCTATGTATGGATCCTGCCTCCACTACATCGCTTCCCAAACTATTCCACTTACTGACTACTCTGTGGCTGAAGAAATACTTCCTAACATCCCTGTGATTCATCTGTGTCTTCAGCTTCCAACTGTGTCCCCTTGTTACTGTGTCCAATCTCTGGAACATCCTGTCTTTGTCCACCTTGTCAATTCCTCTCAGTATTTTGTATGTCGTTATCATGTCCCCCCTATCTCTCCTGTCCTCCAGTGTCGTCAGGTTGATTTCCCTTAACCTCTCCTCGTAGGACATACCTCTAGCTCTGGGACTAGTCTTGTTGCAAACCTTTGCACTTTCTCTAGTTTCTTCACGTGCTTGGCTAGGTGTGGGTTCCAAACTGGTGCCGCATACTCCAATATGGGCCTAACATACACGGTGTACAGGGTCCTGAATGATTCCTTATTAAGATGTCGGAATGCTGTTCTGAGGTTTGCTAGGCGCCCATATGCTGCAGCAGTTATTTGGTTGATGTGCGCTTCAGGAGATGTGCCTGGTGTTATACTCACCCCAAGATCTTTTTCCTTGAGTGAGGTTTGTAGTCTCTGACCCCCTAGACTGTACTCCGTCTGCGGCCTTCTTTGCCCTTCCCCAATCTTCATGACTTTGCACTTGGTGGGATTGAACTCCAGGAGCCAATTGCTGGACCAGGTCTGCAGCCTGTCCAGATCCCTTTGTAGTTCTGCCTGGTCTTCGATCGAGTGTATTCTTCTCATCAACTTCACGTCATCTGCAAACAGGGACACCTCAGAGTCTATTCCTTCCGTCATGTCGTTCACAAATACCAGAAACAGCACTGGTCCTAGGACTGACCCCTGCGGGACCCCGCTGGTCACAGGTGCCCACTCTGACACCTCGCCACGTACCATGACTCGCTGCTGTCTTCCTGACAAGTATTCCTTGATCCATTGTAGTGCCTTCCCTGTTATCCCTGTTTGGTCCTCCAGTTTTTGCACCAATCTCTTGTGTGGAACTGTGTGTGTGTGTGTGTGTGTGTGTGTGTGTGTGTGTGTGTGTGTGTGTGTGTGTGTGTGTGTGTGTGTGTGTGTGTGTCCCAGGAGCTAGAGTATTGTACATATTCTTTGGGACAGTTATGAAATAAGACATTCCTTGAACAATTATTGTTTATTTGAAAAATACACGGCAGTGATATGACAGATTTAATAAGAGATATTACTATCTTTTGTTGTTATAATCATTGATAGACGCTGCCGCATACAATCAATGTTCGACACACTTTGACAGGTTTTTCGTCGTGGTTCCAGGACCTAATAACAGCTACAATTAGCTTCTCCACAGTTAAACAGTCCTGTTTCACGATCCTGCGTTAGGTTATTGCCTATAGATTCACATCTGGGTTGAGGTCAGGAGAGTTTCCAGGCCAGTTTAGAACGCTTAGTCTACTCTCTTTGAGGAATGTCAGTATTTCTCTGGAAGTGTGGCATGGAACAATATGCTGCTGGAAAGTACCTGCTCGACCTGGAAAGTCTCTATCCACAATGGGAAGCAAATTAGTTGCCAGGATTGCCTTGTATTTGCGACTGTTCATCGTTGCCTCAAAATAACAAGCCGTCTAGGGCCTTTAGCAGTAAAACTAGGTGGGTTTTCGGAGCTTGTTGAATGTGTCCATTCGGAAAAGGCTCGCCTTTGCTCCATCTCAATACCACTGATCTGTACCCATGTACTTCACAATGCGCCACATCTAAAAATATAACTTTTGTCCATTCATGTGTTGACCATCTCTGATGATCGAGTGCCCGCTGCAGCTGGAGAATAAAGCCAGAAAGAAAATTAAAAGAAATCTAAAATACTTCTTCTTTTACACAAAATCCAGAGTGAAGCCTTCATCCATACCATACACTGATGACAACATGGACCAGACCATACACTGGTGACAACATGGACCGGACCATACACTGATGACAACATGGACCGGACCATACACTGATGACAACATGGACCGGACCATACACTGATGACAACATGGACCAGATCATACACTGATGACAACATGGACCGGACCATACACTGATGACAACAAGCAAATGAGTGAAATATTGAACTCATAATATGAGTGCATTCAGTGAACCACACATCACTTTACAGACAGATGACCCAAACGAGTCTTTTTATGAGTAACGCAAAACACCAGCGACATCTCAACAATTTTTGATGCAGTACCATCCACAGTTGACTTTCAAAAAGCCATCGACAGCATATCCATCCATTCTGTCTCATTCTCAGACTCTTGTCACTCCATATTCATCAAAAACTGTTGCAAGAGACACTATCTCAGGTCTTCAGTATTCTATGCAGAAGAAGCCAGGATACAGTGTCATCCCATAGTCATTAAAAACCACTAATATTTGACCCACTTCATAAAAAAGGCAGTGAAGCAATCACACACTAAAGATATATCAATAGCTCTAACTTCGCACATCATGAAATATTTTAAACGAGTCCTAAGAAGGAAGATCGGTACTCACATGGAATAGCAACAGTTGCAGAGTCTAGAATAAATATTTCGAGCATGTCGCGTCCGCCTTTCACAATTGCTAGACCATTACGACATAGTCTTGAATGCACTGGAAGACAAACTAAGTGCTGATGTAGTGTACAATGACTTTGTAAAAGCCTTCGACAAGTGTGACCATGGTTTGATTGCGCACAAAATACCTACAATGACGAATAACTAGCAAAGTGGGCAAATGTATATTTAACTTAACTAAGAGAATCTAGAGAGTACAAGTAAACAGAGTGAAGGCGGAGACTGCCACAGTGAAATGCTCTCTACCTCAAGACACAGTGCTTGTCACACTTCTGTTTCTCATTCGTATATCAGACACCGACAAGAATACAAACCATATCACTGTAACATCCTTTGCTGATGACACCAGAATCTCTGAGTGTCGTCTGTCTTCGACAGTGAATCTTCAAGTATAAATCAAGCCGTCCAGTGGACCTCAGACAGCAGTATAATGTGTAGTGAGAACAAGTTTCACTTGCTCTTATGTATAAGAATGGAGGAAATAAGCACTGAAACGGAGCACAGAACAAACTCGAGGCAAAAACTGAAGTTACA
>NC_091317.1:32598564-32608564 GCF_038502225.1 Cherax quadricarinatus | reverse complement strand
CCTAGCACGCACCTAACCACAAAAACCTATAACACCACTGTTGCCCAACTTTATTACACTATCTGACGTGCATTAACCTCTTTACTCTCAAAACAAAACTGAATTGCAGAACACCAGTGACGAACAATTATGCACAGACATTAATACAAACATATCACATCATATCTCTGGACACCGTGCATGATCACAGCATCAACACTATGCAGTGCAAGGCACCTAGAAAACAAGTTGGAGCAAATACGTGCAATTATTATAGCAAATCTCCAAATACAATGTCATTACCGTAAATCAATATTACCACACACAATATGTATAATAAGTATAAAGTCCATTTACACAAAAACTGGCCAGCTCCACAGGTGCAAGCACCCGTGGTCCACATATTATTCACTCATGCATCACTCATCCAACACTCTCGCAAAAATTTTGTTATCCATTACCAGGGAGGCAACCCTGTTTTCACCCCTGACTTCCCTACCCCAGCAACACTTTCCAATCATACCCTCCCCTCCCTCGTATATTACAAGTCTAATAAAACCTGTAACGTAAGTTGCCTATATCCCTCTGAAAAATCCTTCACCCACCTCCTCCCATAAATTTCCTTATTTCTACATACCGTTTTATAGAACGTTAACGCTAACACCCTCCTCTTCACCTCAGTAACCTGTTTGCCCCGCAATCCCCACACTATATAGATATAATCTGCCATAATGTACCCCACAGCTCTGATTACACTTTCCTCCCAACCCCCCACGTCGAGACTTAATGCTCTCAATACAGAAATTCCTTTACCTCCTATCCTATTTATCACCCTATTTAACCACCCCTTGACACTCCTCAGTCCATCACAAAAATATACTACATGAAAAGCCGACTCCTCCCCACCACATATCCCACACTCCCCCCCCCCCGTCAACGACTCGTCTATCCCGTAGAACCACACCCGACGGTAAAATGCCATGCAGAAAACGATACATTACATCCCGAACACGAGGTTGCAACCTCATCCTACTCAACCTATTCCATATACTTCCCCATGCATACATGGGGAAAATTCCCTCTACAGGCGCTACAACCCTCCCGGCTAACAATCTACACAACCTACCTATTTTAACCTTTGCTGGCTCTCGATCCCACGCCAGAGCCCTCAACACAGTTTCACACTCATGCAACTCAACTCCTGTATACATCCGTTGCAATCTGTTATGGATCCTGGCCAAACCCCCCCCACCCACACTTTCCCTCATCACCTCCCTTTTAATGAAGACACATTTGACCCTCCGCTTTAAGTCCAGCAATCCCAGCCCCCCCTTACTTACAGGTAACATTACCACATCCCTCTTAATCCAATCACAGCTCGAACCCCACAAGAATTTAAAAACCTTCCTAAGTATGTTCGTTATTGCCGGCCCAGTTAATGGGAACACGGCTGCCACGTGCCATACTTTGCTATACAGTAAGATATTAACAACAATGGCACGCTGCACAAGGGTTAAATGATAAGGTCGCAATGCACCCAAGCGTCCCTGAATCCTTTCTACCATCCTAAGCGAGTTTTCCATGCGTGCCACAGGTAGATCGTCTGCATAAATAAGACCGCAGATTTTTAACGAATGCACCTGCCTCCTCACAACTGCACTACCCCAATCAACCCTACCCGCCCAAGCTCCTAACCCCATGACCATGGATTTATCTGAATTTACCCTCATACCAGTTGCCCCTGCGAACATTTGTACTACCCCGTCTAATGTGTCCATTGACATCCCCTCCCTGATCAGAACAGTTGTATCATCCACATACCCAATTAAAACTGGCCAAACCCTCGCAACCTCACACCCTGGTCCCTCTACGTGACACATACGCTGCTCCATCAATCTATAAAAGGGGTCCTGTACGCACGCAAACAATAATTGTGACATAGGACACCCCTGCCTAAGTCCCCTACCCATTACAATCTTCCCACCCAATCGACCATTAATCTGTACCCTCGCCATTGCACATCCATACAACGCCTCAACCCAGCCCACTATTTCTTCCCCAAACCCCTGACCCCTGAGGATGGCTTTCAATGCTTTCCGATCCACTCTATCGTATGCCCCTTGCCAATCGAGCGCCACCAAACCTCCCTCCCTCCCCCCCCCTTTTGCCTCCACGAAATCCCTAAGTAACCCATGCCCCTCCACCATAGACCTCCCTGGCAAACCAAACTGAGTTTTTGATACTACCCGCCCTACCACACACTTGACCCGATTTCCCAAAATCTTTGCAAACAATTTATAATCTGCGCATAACAACGAGATCGCCCGGTAATCCCGAAGCGTATGCTGCCCCTTACCCTTCGGTACCAATACAACGACAGCCGTTGCCTGCTTCTCACCCAGCTCACCTCTCTCCTTCATGCAATTTAATAACCTAACCAGAAAATGCCTCAATAATTCCCAATGCTGCTGATAAAACTCTGCCGGGAGTCCATCAATTCCCGGTGCTTTGCCCTTTCGCATTCCACTTAAAGCCCTCCATATTTCCCCCTCAGTTATTTCCCCACCCAGTGCTTCCCTATCACTGTTACGCAACTGACATACCACACTCCCACACACCTGTTCTAAAACCCCATCCTCTACCCCTTCTCGTTGCCAGTACTTCTCATACCACTTGTCAGCAAACGCCCCCATTCCTTCCGTAGCTTGTATGACCTGCCCCTCCCTGTACCCTCCTATCGATTCATGAACCTCCAACCATGGAATAGTCATTGCCTGCTGTCTTTGTTTCTGCCTACGCAATACGCACGATGAAGGTCTATCGCCCCATAACACCTCTTCCACCCCCGCCTGTACCCTCACCGCTTGGAACCTCTCATCCTGTACCTCACGCAGCCTCCCTTTAATTGCCATAATTTCGTCCATTGGATAAGTGCCCGCCACCGCCCCCCTCGCATAGCAACCCCGTAATCTATCCTCCAAATAGTTAGCAAGCCCATATTTTAAAGAATTGATACGTTTCCCTTCCTTTACGTAATAGTGCTTAATCCGTTCTTTAGCCACACCATCCCACCACATCACCACATCCTCTACCCCTTCTATCTCTGCACGTAACCCCTCCCACAGCGTTGCAAATCCCTCTATCCCCTCCTCATCACCTAACACACTTGTATTTAATTTCCAATATCCCCTAGATATACCTGCTAGTGACTCCCACGCCACCTCTGCTACTACCGCCCGATGATCCGAATAAGCTACTTCTATTGTACGGAAAAATGTCAACCCCACCCCTTGAGATATATACAGCCTATCCAACCTAGCAGCGTAACCCCGTCTTACAAAAGTGTGCTCTACCTCCCACGCCCCTCCTCCAACCGCATCCCGCAACTGAATATCCCTCAAAAGATCGCGCAAGGCCGCCGACACGTGCCCCGCCCCTTTTGGTTCCACGTCAGCCCTCCTAATAACGCAGTTCCAGTCGCCACCAACGACGGCCACTGCAGGTAAACCACGTAAGAAGAAAACTAGTTCTTCACATACAAAATCCCTTTTTACCCTCACATCATTTTCCGCTGGTGCATACACACATACAAAAGATACCCGCTGTCCCATCCACCACCCATCCACGCGCAATACTCTTCCCCCTCCCCCCCCCTCACTTCTTAGCAACACAAACGGGCTTGCCTCCCTGATCAATATACCCACACCACCTTTCAGACGTGCAGATGGCAGAGTCATGACCTGAAACCCCTCCACCTCGAGCACTCTTCCCTCCTTGAAATTGTGTTCTTGCAGGAACACTACATCCACCCTGTATTTATACAGAAACATTCGAAACCATTCCTTCTTCACACTATTACACAGTCCATTTACGTTCACAGTCATACACCTAAGGCCTCTTTATAGTTTCCAACCCTTCCTCCTCTCTTCATTCATCCCAGGGCCTCCTGCCCCAGAGCCAGCACAAGGCTTCACACCATCAACCCCTCCCCCTTTTTTGCGATGCCTCTTATCGTGACTGCTTCGACGTTGCTCTTCCTTCCTCCCAGACCTCTGCGCCGGCGTCAGGACATCATCTGAGTCTGACGCCGCCGCTCTCTTCCTCGTGATGCCCTCTACATCCATGTTATCTTCTGAGGTTCCCTCACGATGAACCTCAACCTCCACCACGCCCCGTTCCACAGCACACGGCGACAACTCTCTCTTACTAGTTGGCCCGTCAACCCTGCTATGTTTTTTATCCTTACATTCCTCTACAGGCACCGCCGTGTCTCTCACCAGCTCAGGAACAACATCCTCTGCAGGCGGTGTCAATGTCCTTAACACCTCCTGAAGCTCTTCCTCTAGAGCCTGCACCTCCTCCTGCACTTGCACTTCTGTACTTGTCCTTTGTGTAGTAACAGATCCTTTTACAGCACAGCTTACCTCACACATGCCATTCTCCTCTTGTTGCAACCCCTGAATGGGTTACAATGATTATTATGTATATATGTAATGTATATTATCTTTTCATATAATTTTATATTGCTTATATTTGCGATAATAGCTAAATCGTAAATGTATGACTTTATATTATTATTTGACTGTTATATTGTTATTTAGCTTATGTTGTTAGGATGTATATAAAATGTGCTCAGTTAGGCTTGATTGTCAAACTACTGTAATTATCGCTTGTCGCTCGTTATACTGCCGGCTTCTGAGCTGCAGTTGTCCACGTAGCTATCACGTGATCGAGGGGGGGTGTCCTCACCTCGTGTGAAGTAGTCAGTCTGCTAGAGACTCGCTTGCTGGTTGGACAGATTGTCTGTCTCATTACTCTTGTTAGTTCTGTAGAACTTTGTTCACAGAACATTGTAAAGACTTAGTGATTTTCGACGTTGTACTGAGGTTGTGTGTCGCTTAGACACTCTGAACATCTCAGGTCCCGAGCTATAGCTTCTGACCTAATTTTGTACTGGTTCCTGTGTATTGTCACAGTCACAGTTTTACCTATGCTGAACAAAGATTCAGTATTATGGGAGTGTTGTAACTTTTGTGGAGGATCTGCTGATGGTCCCTACTTAGTGTCATTATATTATTTCCCAGTTCCTGATTCTGTGTCGCTGTCGCTTGATATTGCATTGCTATTGGGCTTAGCATTCTTTGTTGTTCAAGCAGACTGTTCGGGTTGCCAGTCGGTCAAGAAGTTAGTTTATTTGAGGACTTTGTCAGTCACTTGTTTAAGTCTTATTCGAGTCTTGAGACATAGCTAACTACTTAAGAGCACTTACACGCATACACACACTTGTACATATTTGTAATATCTTATTAAATGTTAATGTACCTGACGGTACTTAAGAATTATAAATGTGATATGTGCTTTCAGCACAATAATATTGAACTCGAGAGATTGATTTTATTTTGATTGCTGTAATTAATTTAATTTGATAATATACCTCTAGACAACTTACTACTTAATAAATTTATTAAATTTTAATTTCTCTAGTTAGTAGCCTACCAGTTGTAATCCTAAAGCACTATTGAACCATACTGAATTTTAATGGATAATTGGACAAGGATACTGACTACTTGTTACGAAAACCCAGTAACAGGCTGGATGCTAGAAGGGCAGTCCTTTCTAGTATTCACTGGAGATCTCTAAGCTTTTAGAATCGCGTTTTTTGTAACAAATGGGGGCCTGTCCGGGATGCTCTTGATCCAAGGTGTTGGAGAAATTGTCCAGTTTGACATACTAGTTAATCTATGATCAAACACTTTGAGTACTTTCCTAATCTGAAGACTTTGAGTTTAGTCTTGTACAACATACCAGGTGGATGTATGTACCTGACTGAGTCTCTTGATCCAAGGAGATGGAAATACTGTTTATGAGTTCTAGCTCTAAGACAACCAACACTAAAATTCCTATTAGGATTATAGTTTCCCATAATCACTCTCTCGTAGTACAATTATTTTCGTGATGTATGCCAAAGTGAAACAGTTAATTGATACTCTGACTTTGTCTGAGTTAAGTACATTAAAACTTCAGACGTGTTGGCAAGTAGCCAAATATCTCGGTGTGACGTATAACAGGAATTACACCGCAGAAACTGTCAGAGCATTAATTAAAGATATATTGTTTCCTGCTCATACAGAGATGTCTGATTATGATTCAGATTCAGAAAGCCTAGTGTCACAATTAGGAAGTATGGCTCTATTTGAAGTTGAAGAAAGAGCAACTAGAGCAGAAGTGAGCCTAGTGTCTGAGCCTAGTGTAGCTCAGTTCTCGCTCACACCTTCCCGCCTCACTGACACTATAGTACAGAGTATAGCTGGTAGTATGACACAGCCTAATACTAGTACAGTGTATACTACACCTGTATTTACTTATCCTAGACCAGATCTAGACACTCTAGAGACGGCTGGACCAAGTGTCCGACCTAAGGACCGTCCAGACCATGTTAATTTCCCTACTCCTCCATTACCCACTGGTCCTATCTCTCAGGAACAGTTTGAGAGGTTTGAACGCCTCCTTATGTTGCAGACTGCACAAATTGAGGCACAGAGGAGATTGAACGAAGAAGATTTCCAAAGAGAAACCTATTTTATTTCCTCTCAGCGCAATTACTAGAGCTATGTCAAAGATTCAACAACCATCCTTGTCTCCTGTTGAGTTAGTTGATGACAATGATTTGGGCTTGAATATGTTGTTTAGTGACGCTCTGCGCCCAGGATCATTAACACTGACTCCCCCCGGTCATCAACCTAGTCAAGACACAACTGACGTTAAATTTCTAACTCATGATGATTTAATCAAGGATCAGTTTGTTGATCAGTCACTGGAAAGACTGAGAGATATAGCAGTTACTGAGAGTGAAGCAAAGGATCTCGATAATTGTTACTATTATAGTAACGGTGTACTGATGGAGAAAAATACATGTAAGTTGTCAGCTGATAGTGTTTCTACCACAGTCAAGAATCTAGTTGTGTTACCAGTTACATTTCGTGAACAAGCCATTGATTTTGCTCACAATAGTCCCATAGGAGGACATTTGGGTGTCAAGAAGACACTCGGTAAACTGGCAAAACATTTTACTTGGCCAAAGATGAAGGAAACAGTAGCTGATCATGTGCGACGTTGCCACGTGTGTCAAGTGACAGGCAAGCCAGCGCACACACCTCCACCTGCGCCTCTCATTCCTATCACCGTGCATGGTGAACCATTCTCACGTCTTATTATTGATTGTGTTGGTCCTTTGCCTAGAACCAAACTAGGAAACCAATACTTATTTACTATTATGGACGCTGCAACACGCTATCCCGAAGCTATTCCTATGAGAAAAATTAATGCTCGTGCTATTGTGAGAGCGCTGATGAAATTTTTCTCCCAGGTTGGATTGCCACGAGAGATACAATCAGATCAGGGATCTAATTTCACTTCTAAGATCTTTCGAGAAGCATTATCCCACCTAGGAATAAAGTCTGTACTTTCAACCAGTTATCATCCACAGTCACAAGGTGCTCTAGAGAGATTTCATCAGACACTGAAGTCTATGATGAGAGCTTATTGTGAACATTTTTCTAGAGACTGGGATGAGGGTATACCTTTTCTTCTGTTCGCTATGAGAGAAAGTGAGCAAGAAAGTCTCGGATTTAGTCCGTTTGAATTAATATTCGGACACCAAGTGCGTGGTCCTCTCGCAGTGTTGAAAGACGTGTGGACAGGAAAATCAAATCCATCATTGAGTACTTCACCTTCATTAATGCAGCAACATTTGACAGCCGCTAGAGAGCTAGCTTCGAAAAACCTAGTTTCAGCCCAAGCTAGAATGAAGCAACATTATGACAAGCGTGCTGTCTCTCGTTCTTTTAAAGCAGGAGATAAGGTGATGGCTCGGAAATTAGTACCAGGTCATGCTCTACAAGCCAGGTATGATGGTCCCCTGGAAGTAGTGAAAAAGCTTAGCGACGTAAATTATTTGGTACGTACGCCTGGGAAAAAGAAATCTAATCATGTGTACCATGTTAACCAGCTTAAGGCATACTACGCTAGTCCTCTACCTACTACTTCTATTCTTCCTAGGACAGAGGAAGAAAACGTCAGTCTACCTGACATCTCTAGAGGTATAGAGGTTCGTTTAGAAAATTCTGTGACTCTACAATCACTAGACGATTTTCTTAGTAACCTTGGGATTGATAAAGCTGGTGATATTAAAAACATGATTTTGCATTTCCCTGAATTGTTCGGTGATGTTCCTAAACGTTGTACTCTGGGTGTACATGACGTTGATGTACAGGGAGCATCACCCATTAAGCAATCACCATATAGGATGAGTCCAACAAAGCATAAAGCATTGAGAGAAGAGGTTGATTTTCTGTTATCTCACGGACTTATTGAACGCAGTAAAAGTCCATGGGCATCTCCCTGTATTTTAGTGCCTAAACCTGACGGTAGTTTCAGGATGTGCACTGATTACAGGAAAGTGAACTCTGTCACCTTGCCTGATGGTTATCCTCTACCTCGCATTGACGACCTTATTGACCGTGTGTCAGGAGCCCAGTTTGTCAGCCGTTTAGATCTCTTACGAGGCTATTATCAAGTCCCGCTTACTGAACGTGCTCAAGAAATATCTGCTTTTACTGTTCAAGATGGATTGTTTAACTACCTCGTCACCCCCTTCGGCCTATGTAACGCGGCTTCTTCATTCCAACGTATAATGAACGAGTTGACCCACAACTTAGAAGGAGTAGAAGCCTACCTTGACGACTTAGTGGTGTACAGTGACGAGTGGGAACAGCACTTGACGCGTCTCAGAGCATTGTTTGAGAGACTGGCGCACTACAACTTCACTGTTAACTTAGCTAAATGTAGTTTTGGTCAAGCCAAGATTACCTATCTAGGCTTTTGTATCGGCCAAGGTGAGGTTGCTCCTATTGAGGCTAAGGTTCGTGCAATTTCTGAATTTCCAGTGCCACAGGATAGGAAAGGAGTACAGAGATTCCTGGGTATGGCAGGATATTATCGCAGGTTCTGTCCAAACTTTTCTCAGATTGCAGCTCCTCTCACTGAGCTTACTAGTAGCAAAGTTCAGTTCACCTGGACTAGAGATTGTTCAGACTCGTTCAAAAGGTTGAAGCGCTTGCTATCCTCTGCTCCTGTGTTGAAGAGTCCTAATTTCAATCTTCCCTTCTTTTTACATATAGATGCGAGTGGCTATGCAGTGGGTGCTGTGCTGCTCCAACAGTCAACATCCACTGATATTCTCCATCCTATATGTTACTATTCATCTAAGCTTAAACGACACCAGAAAAATTATGCCACTATTGAGAAAGAGGCTCTAGCTCTTGTGGTGTCATTGGAACATTTTGACGTGTATTTGGGCACTTCCCCATTTAAAATTAACGTTTTTTCAGACCACAATCCACTCACTTATATTAATACCATGAAAAGTAAAAATGCTAGGATCATGAGGTGGGCCCTCAGAATCCAACCTTATTCTATTAGTATAAAACACATAAGTGGTCATTGTAATGTAATTGCTGACGCTCTGTCTCGTCCTTAATAATTATCAATTACATTAAATTAACGTAATTTTATGCCCAAATACCTTTTGTTACTTGCTATGTCAAATTCAGTAAAGTAACTTAATCCCTCCAGCCCATATTAACTATATATACTCATGTCATGTCTAATTATTATATTTATATATTCACAGTAATGTTGTGTGAGGAGGAGACAAGCTGAGTGTTGAGTGAGTAGTGTGGTGCGGGTGATGTACTGCGTGACGCAACACTGTCCTGCCGCAGACCCCCCCCCCTCACTACACACCTTAAGCTGTTTCATACTCAGATGTTCATACTGCCTCGCATTCCACAACCACTACTTAAGAGTGGAATGCAGTCTCCTCTACTATGATCGAGCCTCAACGTGCCCTCCTTGTCAGCGCTATCCTGTCTCTACACTGATGTATATAACCACGAGTATGCAGAAATACGATACTGTGTACTGCCCTAGTTAGGGGCATATCCTAGTGACGGACGCTGTG
>NC_091317.1:32563564-32593564 GCF_038502225.1 Cherax quadricarinatus | reverse complement strand
TGTCCGTGTGGTGTATGTGTGTGTGTGTGTGTGCCCATGTGAGAGTGTGTGTGTGTGTTGTGTGTGTCCGTGTGGTGTATGTGTGTGTGTGTGTGTGCCCATGTAAGTGTGTGTGTTGTGTGTGTGTGCCCATGTAAGTGTGTGTGTGTGTTGTGTGTGTGTGTTTGGCTTGTTAGCTGTGGAGTCTATCAGGAAGGTCATGAAAGCACTGCATGATAGTCCACCAGTTAGCGGTACTGTAACCCATGTATCCAGGTGTCCCGTAGCTCGGTTGGTAGCGCACTCAGCTCACACACTGAGGTCCGTGGTTCGATCCCCGGTAAGGGTGGAAACATGAGGACGTCTTTCCTTAAGACACCTGCTGTCCCTGTTCACCTAACAGTAAAATAGGTACCTGTGTGTTAGTCGTCTGGTGTTTGTCGCATCCTGGGCACAAAATTAATCTTAGTTGCGGGAAATGCTCTGAAATGTTAGTATGTTATTAATATCAGCTATGGTCTGTATAAGTTGCATCGTGCACTAGGAGAAATAAAGATTATTATTATTATAAACTGAGTATATACACTGAGATACACAGCTCAGTGTACATACACTGAGACATACGCCTCCACTAGACGACAGCAGGGTGGAGAATGCGGAAAAATTAATTACCTGTGAAGGTCACACACAGAATGTTGCCTGACTCCAACACCAGTCCAGTGGGAGTAGAGAGGGAATTAGACAACATACCCACTCATGCAGTACCTGGACAACATACTCGTGCAGTACCTGGACAACATATCCACTCATACAGTGCCTGGACAACATAGTCATACATTACCTGGTCAACATACCCACTCATACATTGCCTGGTCAACATACCCACTCATACAGTGCCTGGGCAACATACCCACTCATACAGTGCCTGGGCAACATACCCACTCATACAGTGCCTGGTCAACATACCCACTCATACAGTGCCTGGTCAACATACCCACTCATACAGTGCCTGGACAACATACCCACTCATACAGTGCCTGGTCAACATACCCACTCATACAGTGCCTGGTCAACATACCCACTCATACAGTGCCTGGTCAACATACCCACTCATACAGTGCCTGGTCAACATACCCACTCATACAGTGCCTGGACAACATACCCACTCATACAGTGCCTGGGCAACATACCCACTCATACAGTGCCTGGTCAACATACCCACTCATACAGTGCCTGGTCAACATACCCACTCATACAGTGCCTGGACAACATACCCACTCATACAGTGCCTGGACAACATACCCACTCATACGAAGTGTAAACTATATCACTAGCACGAACACTCACTGTACTTTAGTGACAATTTAGATCAGGGTGTAATACCAGAGACGATCAAAGGTGCAGATATAGTTCCTCTGCACCGTATCATTATTATACACAACATAGCCATCTTGTGAGTGGTAATCAAAAGGTTACAGAGGTACATAATAGATCCAGGGACTGGACCGCAAAGTTTTGATAGCTGAACAAGTTACAGTGGTGATGAACAAGTTACAGTGGTGATGGAGGTAGTGGGACGCTGGCAGGGTACAAACCAGCACCACTAACATCACTCATCACAGGAAGTGAGCAAAGCTCCAGCAAAGGCACTTCTTGTGATCGTATTTGCTTGGACCTCCTCTTTTCTGCAACATTGCAAGCTCCTGATGTGTTAATTGCAACACGAAAGGCCTAGAGCTATCATTCAACTCACCCGTGGTTGTTCTGTACATATCACAAGTTTTACCCATTCGGCACAGTATATATATATATATATATATATATATATATATATATATATATATATATATATATATATATATATATATATATATATATATATGGATGATACTGGGCTGATGGATGAGGTAAGAGTTACTGTTGGGGTATGAGTGTGTATATGTGGGTATAAACCTGTAACGTAATGATTATTTTGGTGAGATAGTGTCACAGGTTGGCACTGGACCGCGAGGGATACCTAGTGTGAGTCTGGGAGGGGGGATACCCTGTGTATAATGACGGGGATACCTAGTTGGGAAGTCCAGTAGCTTGTACGCTCGCTGAGTGGTCCTGTAGCTTGTATATACGCTCGCTGAGTGGCATTGTTGTGGTATCACAGCCAAAGGCTTTAGTTTGTAGATTTGTAGCCTGTCGTGTGCACGTGAGTCTGTCGTGTGCACGTGAGTCTGTCGTGTGCACGTGAGTCTGTCGTGTGCACGTGAGTCTGTCGTGTGCACGTGAGTCTGTCGTGTGCACGTGAGTCTGTCGTGTGCACGTGAGTCTGTCGTGTGCACGTGAGTCTGTCGTGTGCACGTGAGTCTGTCGTGTGCACGTGAGTCTGTCGTGTGCACGTGAGTGTCGTGTGCACGTGAGTCTGTCGTGTGCACGTGAGTCTGTCGTGTGCACGTGAGTGTCGTGTGCACGTGAGTCTGTCGTGTGCACGTGAATTTGTCGTGTGCACGTGAGTCTGTCGTGTGCACGTGAGTCAGTCTGTCGTGTGCACGTGAGTCCGTCTGTCGTGTGCACGTGAGTCTGTCGTGTGCACGTGAGTCAGTCGTGTGCACGTGAGTCTGTCGTGTGCACGTGAGTCAGTCTGTTGTGTGCACGTGAGTCAGTCTGTCGTGTGCACGTGAGTCAATCTGTCGTGTGCACGTGAGTCAGTCGTGTGCACGTGAGTCAGTCTGTCGTGTGCACGTGAGTCAGTCTGTTGTGTGCACGTGAGTCAGTCTGTCGTGTGCACGTGAGTCAGTCTCGTGTGCACGTGAGTCAGTCTCGTGTGCACGTGAGTCTGTCGTGTGCACGTGAGTCAGCCTGTCGTGTGCACGTGAGTCAGCCTGTCGTGTGCACGTGAGTCAGCCTGTCGTGTGCACGTGAGTCAGTCTGTCGTGTGCACGTGAGTCAGTCTGTCGTGTGCACGTGAGTCAGTCTGTCGTGTGCACGTGAGTCAGTCTGTCGTGTGCACGTGAGTCAGTCTGTCGTGTGCACGTGAGTCAGTCTGTCGTGTGCACGTGAGTCTGTCGTGCACGTGAGTCAGTCTGTTGTGTGCACGTGAGTCTGTTGTGTGCACGCGAGTCAGTCTGTAGTATGCACGTGAGTCTATCGTGTGCACGTGAGTCAGTCTGTCGTGTGCACGTGAGTCAGTCTGTCGTGTGCACGTGAGTCAGTCTGTTGTGTGCACGTGAGTCAGTCTGTTGTGTGCACGTGAGTCAGTCTGTAGTGTGCACGTGAGTCTGTCGTGTGCACGTGAGTCAGTCTGTCATGTGCACGTGAGTCAGTCTGTTGTGTGCACGTGAGTCAGTCTGTTGTGTGCACGTGAGTCAGTCTGTTGTGTGCACGTGAGTCAGTCTGTAGTGTGCACATGAGTCTCTCGTGTGCACGTGAGTCAGTCTGTCATGTGCACGTGAGTCAGTCTGTCGTGTGCACGTGAGTCAGTCTGTCGTGTGCACGTGAGTCAGTCTGTCGTGCACGTGAGTCAGTCTGTGTGCACGTGAGTCAGTCTGTCGTGTGCACGTGAGCAAATCTGTCGTGTGCACGTGAGTCAGTCTGTCGTGTGCACGTGAGTCAGTCATACACATAGATCAGTCGTGTGCACGTGAGTCAATCATGTGCACATATATGAGTCTGTCGTGTGCGCATGGGTCAGCGTCGTGTGCACGTGAGTCATGTGCACATAGGTCAGTAAAGTCAATATCTAAGTATACACTAACAAGAATAATCGATTCGCTAAAATAAAAAATACACATCTCCTTGTATATACACACGTATATACACCTCTCTCTCTCTCTCTCTCTCTGTATGTATGTATGTGTATATATATATATATATATATATATATATATATATATATATATATATATATACACAGTTACAAATCTTTTTTTATACACCTCGTATATGTGCAGATATACTCTCATTGTATATACACTGATGTACACCTCGTATATACACTGTATATACCTGACTCTGTATATACACACAGTCGTGGTGGTACAGTGTATTATCCGAGGATACTGTAAATATACAGTGTGTGTGTGCTTAATATAGTCGTTTACAGTGATAAATAGACGTTTGGTATATACACCGGGGTTTATACCAATGTATATACCCAGACATCAGGGTATATACGCCGAATTTAATCCTTACGCAGGGGTTAGTCTTGGTCCACGTCCAGTGGATAGGTTTTAAACCGACTAGCAGAGCTTAGAGTCTGGTGGTAGATGACTGTAGAGTACTAGGACTGTAGAGTACTAGGACTGTAGAGTACTAGGACTATAGAGTACTAGACTAGATAACATCACCGCGTGTTTTACACACGGTGCCTAGAACAACTGAAATAGGGTGCCTAGAACCAGCTAGATAAGGTGCCTAGAGTCGCTAGATAAGGTGCCTAGAGCTAGTTAAAGTGCCTAGAGTCAGCTAGATAAAGCGCCTAGAGCTAGTTAAAGTGCCTAGAGTCAGCTAGATAATGTGCCTAGAGCTAGTTAGATAAAGTGCCTAGAGTCAGCTAGATAAAGTGCCTAGAGCTAGTTAGATAAAGTGCCTAGAGTCAGCTGGAAAAGATGTCTAGAGCCAGTTAAACTACCTAGGGTTAGATAAGGTGCCTAGAACCAGCTAGGAGAAAGTGGCAAGGCTGAAGCTAGTTCGTGACGTGTGAGGCTTGGTGTGCTGACACTTGACTGAGGTAGGAAGGTGAAGCCTTGACCAGGGCTTTAACACTGTCACAGAGCCAGCACCGTGGTGCCAGCACGGTGGTGTGTGTGTCAGTACCGTGGTGCCAGCACGGTGGTGTGTGTGTGTGTCAGTACCGTGGTGCCAGCACGGTGGTGTGTGTGTGTCAGTACCGTGGTGCCAGCGCGGTGATGTGTGTGTGTCAGCACCGTGGTGTGTGTGTCAGTACCGTGGTGTCAGCACGGTGATTTGTGTCAGTACCGTGGTGCCAGCACGGTGATGTGTGTGTCAGTACCGTGGTGCCAGCACGGTGATGTGTGTGTCAGTACCGTGGTGCCAGCACGGTGATGTGTGTGTTAGTACCGTGGTGCCAGCACGGTGATGTGTGTGTCAGTACCGTGGTGCCAGCAAACGTCGGGCTGACACACACTCTCCCACACACACACACACACACACACACACACACACACACACACACACACACACACACACACACACACACACACACACACACACACACACACACGCTGCTACCTCCACTCAGTGTGTTAGTGGCCTCCCACAGTGTGTTGATGCTCCCCAAAGGCTCTTGATCCAGGGAATGAGATAGCTTCCAGCTAAATACAACAAGTGAGAGTCACTAAAAGCAGTGGTGTAAAGTGATTGTTTCTTTAATACGGAAATTATGCCTAAAGAAATGGATAAAAAAATCGAAATTTTCATGAATATTGTGAGAAGAGATTGTCATGCGAGGTGTGACGGGGTGTGACGGGGTGTGACGAGGTGTGACGAGGTGTGACGGGGTGTGACGGGGTGTGACGAGGTGTGACGGGGTGTGACGGGGTGTAACGAAGTGTAACAAGATGTTGGTTGATGAGTACAACTTCTGCCTGGCTTTCCATCTTTATCACGCCGCTGCTGAAGCTAGTAAGTTGGTCCTACTGCCAGGACCTGGTATCAGACGGGGGCGCTGACCCCCAGAAACCTGGTATTACTCCTTCAGGTAACCTCTTTCAGGTAACCTCCTCCTGGTAATCATCAGGTAATTTGCTTCAATTTCACTCAGGAGGAGTCTTGCTGAGGTAATTCTTGTTATACCCTAATCACATTGCTGTACTTGCCTGGTTGTACGTACAGGGGTCGGATCACAGCTCTTGGCCCCACCTCCCAACCAGTAGTAAGTGAAAAACAATCTTGTGTACAAGACACAGTACCTTATCCCACACACCAGACTCCTTCCCTTATACCCAGGATCTGCTAGCTACAGTAATATACTTGCTAATACAAGGAGGTAATGCAATTTGCATACCGTCACCTCGGATAGATTACGGTACACTGGTGTATGTATATGTCAGTGCCTGATTATATCTAATCTTAAAGTAGTATGCATGTGTGCGGTTCAGTAACATGGCTCCCGTGAGGCTGCATCGACGACGCTCGCGTCACCGTGAGTGTAATTCCCCAGTTTTTTTTATGTTTTTTCATGGTTGAGTGTGTCTAGCGCAGCCTCGTCCTCCATCCCTGCGCCTCTCTGCGCACCTGCTTCCACCACACAGCTTTTTCTCGACGTTATTTCTCCTGGTATTCTGCATTATCTGTGTGTTGCCTCTGGCCACTTTGCATCTATTACCCGTATCATCACCTGCGGAGTCGCTCTCACGAATGTAATAGTAACAGACATCGTTTCGCTCAGGATAGAGCTTCGTCATGGGCGAAATGTTGCCTCAATAAAAGTATGTTCTGGAAAAATACACAAATGCAGTGTAATGCGATCCTTTGTTGACTGTTTCGCCCACACAGTGGGCTTTATCAAGTCAAAAACAGATATGTTTGTGACTTGATAAAGCCCACTGTGTGGGCGAAACGTTTTCAATAAAGGATAACATTATACTGCATTCCTGTTTTTTTTTTTCCACCGTGTCAGTATTTTATAACATTTATCTCTAAAAGTTTGTTCTATATTCTCTCTACGTACTCGTACGTTGTGTCGACGTACGTGGTGTCGATGTTATGCACGTGAATCTAATAAACAGTTCGACGCACATGGGTCAGTAAGAGTGGGGAAGGAAGTTGTCTTTTAAGGGCTACGACGGGTTGAGCCGTATGAGCTGTAAGGGCTACGATGGGTTGAGCCGTATGAGCTGTAAGGGCTACGACGGCTTGAGCCGTATGAACTTTAAGGGCTACGACGGGTTGAGCCGTATGAGCTGTAAGGGCTACGACGGCTTGAGCTTTTATTTTATCATCGTCAGACACAATGCAATATGCTGATACCTCGAAAAAGACTTCATACAGCAGGACTGGAGTTACTAACACACTGGCATTACGAGGTTTCGCACACCAGATGGTTGAAGCACACGTGTCTATATTTACTGTCAGTGAGGCTGGGTTATAAGGAAACCGGTGCGCAATTTCCGCCTTCCGAGAATCGAACCAGGAAAGTTTAGTTTGTGAAGTTACCAATGGTGGATGTTATGTGGGTGGTGAAGGTGGTTAGTTGTAAGTGAAGGTGGTTAGTTGTAAGTGAAGGTGGTTAGTTGTAAGTGAAGGTGGTAAGTTGTAAGTGAAGGTGGTTAGTTGTAAGTGAAGGTGGCTGTAAGTGAAGGTGGTTAGTTGTAAGTGAAGGTGGTTAGTTGTAAGTGAAGGTGGTTAGTTGTAAGTGAAGGTGGTTAGTTGTAAGTGAAGGTAGTTAGTTGTAAGTGAAGGTGGTTAGTTGTAAGTGAAGGTGGTTAGTTGTAAGTGAAGGTGGTTAGTTGTAAGTGAAGGTGGTTGTAAGTGAAGGTGGTTAGTTGTAATTGAAGGTGGTTAGTTGTAAGTGAAGGTTGTTGTTGTAAGTGAAGGTAGTTGTTGTAAGTGAAGGTAGTTGTAAGTGAAGGTGGTTAGTTGTAATTGAAGGTGGTTAGTTGTAAGTGAAGGTTGTTGTTGTAAGTGAAGGTAGTTGTAAGTGAAGGTGTTGGTTGTAAGTGAAGGTGGTTAGTTATAAGTGAAGGTGGAGGTTGTAAGTGAAGATGGAGGTTGTAAATGAAGGTGGTTAGTTGTAAGTGAAGGTGGTTAGTTGTAAGTGAAGGTGGTGGTTGTAAGTGAAGGTAGTTGTAAGTGAAGGTGATGGTTGTAAGTGAAGGTAGTTGTAAGAGAAGGTGGTGGCTGTAAGTGAAGGTGGTTAGTTGTAAGTGAAGGTGATGGTTGTAAGTGAAGGTAGTTGCAAGTGAAGGTGGTGGTTGTAAGTGAAGGTGGTGGTTGTAAGTGAAGGTGGTTAGTTGTAAGTGAAGGTAGTTGCAAGTGAAGGTGGTGGTTGTAAGTGAAGGTGGTGGTTGTAAGTGAAGGTGTTGGTGTAAGTGAAGGTGGTTAGTTGTAAGTGAAGGTAGTTGTAAGAGAAGGTGGTGGCTGTAAGTGAAGGTGGTTAGTTGTAAGTGAAGGTGATGGTTGTAAGTGAAGGTAGTTGCAAGTGAAGGTGGTGGTTGTAAGTGAAGGTGGTGGTTGTAAGTGAAGGTGTTGGTGTAAGTGAAGGTGGTTAGTTGTAAGTGAAGGTAGTTGCAAGTGAAGGTGGTGGTTGTAAGTGAAGGTGGTGGTTGTAAGTGAAAGCGGTGGTTGTAAGTGAAAGCGGTGGTTGTAAGTGAGGGTGGTAGTTTCAGTGGTCACAACAACGTAGAGAGCCCGGTTGTAACTATTCATAAAGTAGTTCTTGGACATAGTGAGAAGTTGAACAACAACAACAGGTTAGTACACACAATGGCAGGTCGGTGCTGGCAGATCAATACTTTAATGACGACTTCTGAACGTCCTGCCTTTATGCATAAGAGGGATTACCACCAGACCTCTGTCTTCAAGAGCGAACTGGACAAGATTCTCTAGTCAGTCCCTGATGAACCGGGCTGTAGTGTTTATACTGGACTTAATGCGGCTAGTACCAACACCCTGGTTGATCAGGTCATCCACCGGGAGACCTGGTCTTGAACCGGGCCATGGGGGCGGTGACCCCTCTCAAACTCTGCAGTTAGACTTCAGGTTGATTAACATTGTATCTGGTATTAGAATGTTAAGAAATGATACCGTCACTAGGAATCTTACTAAATGTTTAAAAGTACTGGAAATACACTAAATGTTTAGAAATACTGGAAATACACTAAATGTTTAAAAGTACTGGAAATACACTAAATGTTTAGAAATACTGGAAATACACTAAATGTTTAAAAGTACTGGAAATACACTAAATGTTTAAAAGTACTGGAAATACACTAAATGTTTAGAAGTACTGGAAATACACTAAATGTTTAAAAGTACTGGAAATACACTAAATGTTTAAAAGTACTGGAAATACACTAAATAGGTTGTGAGAACATGCAGTTATATTAAGTTTTATAACCTGCATGAACTACATCACTAAATAACAAGAGCATTCCACCTCTCCATGGAAGATGTGTTCATTTAATATCACCTGCAAGTCCCTCGCAAGAAGCTTATTGCTAGTAATTTATCACAAGTTCTATACATTGATGGATGTAAGCAGGAGTGTAGTGGTAGAGCAGCGTCTGATCTTGCTGCTACCTTCCTATGTTGAGTTAGGCACAAGAATTAACAACCGGATGTTTACACTTCTAACTGAACTGTTTAACATCTTAATGACACTAAAGTTAGCCTGTGACACTGAGCTTGACTCAGCTGATGCTGTGTTTTCGCTGATGGCTCCTGACTCATATATTGACCCTAACAACATGCTCATCAGAGAAGCCGGATATAGATACTATACACTCAGAGAAAATGGAATTGTTCAGTTGTAATGTCAGCCATTAAACACTGGATCCCTTTTTCATGATAAAGTTAATAAGTTAGTCAAGAAAAGTCTAGCATTACGAATAATACTAGGAGAGACGTCCCTAATGAAATGTTATAGGAATGCAGTTAGAAGTCTGAGTAGATCTATAACTCACTATATTAACATGAACGTAGATAAGTATCTTTATGGAGCAACGTGCAATGTGAACACTGATCTTGCAGTAGCCAGGCTTAGGCTTGGTTACAAGTACTTCTGGCAGTGTACTGTTGTAGTAGCCAGGCTTAGGCTTGGTTACAAGTACTTCTGGAAGTGTACTGTTGTAGTAGCCAGGCTTAGGCTTGGTTACAAGTACTTCTGGCAGTGTACTGTTGCAGTAGCCAGGCTTAGGCTTGGTTACAAGTACTTCTGGCAGTGTACTGTTGTAGTGGCCAGGCTTAGGCTTGGTTACAAGTACTTCTGGCAGTGTACTGTTGTAGTAGCCAGGCTTAGGCTTGGTTACAAGTACTTCTGGCAGTGTACTGTTGTAGTAGCCAGGCTTAGGCTTGGTTACAAGTACTTCTGGCAGTGTACTGTTGTAGTAGCCAGGCTTAGGCTTGGTTACAAGTACTTCTGGCAGTGTACTGTTGTAGTGGCCAGGCTTAGGCTTGGTTACAAGTACTTCTGGCAGTGTACTGTTGTAGCCAGGCTTAGGCTTGGTTACAAGTACTTCTGGCAGTGTACTGTTGTAGTAGCCAGGCTTAGGCTTGGTTACAAGTACTTCTGGCAGTGTACTGTTGTAGTGGCCAGGCTTAGGCTTGGTTACAAGTACTTCTGGCAGTGTACTGTTGTAGTGGCCAGGCTTAGGCTTGGTTACAAGTACTTCTGGCAGTGTACTGTTGTAGTAGCCAGGCTTAGGCTTGGTTACAAGTACTTCTGGCAGTGTACTGTTGTAGTAGCCAGGCTTAGGCTTGGTTACAAGTACTTCTGGCAGTGTACTGTTGTAGTGGCCAGGCTTAGGCTTGGTTACAAGTACTTCTGGCAGTGTACTGTTGTAGTAGCCAGGCTTAGGCTTGGTTACAAGTACTTCTGGCAGTGTACTGTTGTAGTAGCCAGGCTTAGGCTTGGTTACAAGTACTTCTGGCAGTGTACTGTTGTAGTAGCCAGGCTTAGGCTTGGTTACAAGTACTTCTGGCAGTGTACTGTTGTAGTGGCCAGGCTTAGGCTTGGTTACAAGTACTTCTGGCAGTGTACTGTTGTAGTAGCCAGGCTTAGGCTTGGTTACAAGTACTTCTGGCAGTGTACTGTTGCAGTAGCCAGGCTTAGGCTTGGTTACAAGTACTTCTGGCAGTGTACTGTTGTAGTGGCCAGGCTTAGGCTTGGTTACAAGTACTTCTGGCAGTGTACTGTTGTAGTAGCCAGGCTTAGGCTTGGTTACAAGTACTTCTGGCAGTGTACTGTTGTAGTAGCCAGGCTTAGGCTTGGTTACAAGTACTTCTGGCAGTGTACTGTTGTAGTAGCCAGGCTTAGGCTTGGTTACAAGTACTTCTGGCAGTGTACTGTTGTAGTAGCCAGGCTTAGGCTTGGTTACAAGTACTTCTGGCAGTGTACTGTTGTAGTGGCCAGGCTTAGGCTTGGTTACAAGTACTTCTGGCAGTGTACTGTTGTAGTAGCCAGGCTTAGGCTTGGTTACAAGTACTTCTGGCAGTGTACTGTTGTAGTAGCCAGGCTTAGGCTTGGTTACAAGTACTTCTGGCAGTGTACTGTTGCAGTAGCCAGGCTTAGGCTTGGTTACAAGTACTTCTGGCAGTGTACTGTTGTAGTAGCCAGGCTTACGCTTGGTTACAAGTACTTCTGGCAGTGTACTGTTGTAGTAGCCAGGCTTAGGCTTGGTTACAAGTACTTCTGGCAGTGTACTGTTGTAGTAGCCAGGCTTAGGCTTGGTTACAAGTACTTCTGGCAGTGTACTGTTGCAGTAGCCAGGCTTAGGCTTGGTTACAAGTACTTCTGGCAGTGTACTGTTGTAGTAGCCAGTCTTAGGCTTGGTTACAAGTATTTCTGGCAGTGTACTGTTGTAGTAGCCAGGCTTAGGCTTGGTTACAAGTACTTCTGGCAGTGTACTGTTGCAGTAGCCAGGCTTAGGCTTGGTTACAAGTACTTCTGGCAGTGTACTGTTGTAGTAGCCAGGCTTAGGCTTGGTTACAAGTACTTCTGGCAGTGTACTGTTGTAGTAGCCAGGCTTAGGCTTGGTTACAAGTACTTCTGGCAGTGTACTGTTGCAGTAGAAAGGCTTAGGCTTGGTTACAAGTACTTCTGGCAGTGTACTGTTGTAGTAGCCAGGCTTAGGCTTGGTTACAAGTACTTCTGGCAGTGTACTGTTGTAGTAGCCAGGCTTAGGCTTCGTTACAAGTACTTCTGGCAGTCTACTGTTGCAGTAGCCAGGCTTAGGCTTGGTTACAAGTACTTCTGGCAGTGTACTGTTGTAGTAGCCAGGCTTAGGCTTGGTTACAAGTACTTCTGGCAGTGTACTGTTGTAGTAGCCAGGCTTAGGCTTGGTTACAAGTACTTCTGGCAGTGTACTGTTGTAGTGGCCAGGCTTAGGCTTGGTTACAAGTACTTCTGGCAGTGTACTGTTGTAGTGGCCAGGCTTAGGCTTGGTTACAAGTACTTCTGGCAGTGTACTGTTGTAGTGGCCAGGCTTAGGCTTGGTTACAAGTACTTCTGGCAGTGTACTGTTGTAGTGGCCAGGCTTAGGCTTGGTTACAAGTACTTCTGGCAGTGTACTGTTGCAGTAGCCAGGCTTAGGCTTGGTTACAAGTACTTCTGGCAGTGTACTGTTGTAGTAGCCAGGCTTAGGCTTGGTTACAAGTACTTCTGGCAGTGTACTGTTGTAGTAGCCAGGCTTAGGCTTGGTTACAAGTACTTCTGGCAGTGTAGTGTTGTAGTGGCCAGGCTTAGGCTTGGTTACAAGTACTTCTGGCAGTGTACTGTTGTAGTAGCCAGGCTTAGGCTTGGTTACAAGTACTTCTGGCAGTGTACTGTTGTAGTGGCCAGGCTTAGGCTTGGTTACAAGTACTTCTGGCAGTGTACTGTTGTAGTAGCCAGGCTTAGGCTTGGTTACAAGTACTTCTGGCAGGGTACTGTTGTAGTGGCCAGGCTTAGGCTTGGTTACAAGTACTTCCGGCAGTGTACTGTTGTAGTGGCCAGGCTTAGGCTAGGTTACAAGTACTTCTGGCAGTGTACTGTTGTAGTGGCCAGGCTTAGGCTTGGTTACAAGTACTTCTGGCAGTGTACTGTTGTAGTGGCCAGGCTTAGGCTTGGTTACAAGTACTTCTGGCAGTGTACTGTTGTAGTAGCCAGGCTTAGGCTTGGTTACAAGTACATCTGGCAGTGTACTGTTGTAGTAGCCAGGCTTAGGCTTGGTTACAAGTACTTCTGGCAGTGTACTGTTGTAGTAGCCAGGCTTAGGCTTGGTTACAAGTACTTCTGGCAGTGTACTGTTGTAGTGGCCAGGCTTAGGCTTGGTTACAAGTACTTCTGGCAGTGTACTGTTGTAGTAGCCAGGCTTAGGCTTGGTTACAAGTACTTCTGGCAGTGTACTGTTGTAGTGGCCAGGCTTAGGCTTGGTTACAAGTACTTCTGGCAGTGTACTGTTGTAGTGGCCAGGCTTAGGCTTGGTTACAAGTACTTCTGGCAGCGTACTGTTGTAGTAGCCAGGCTTAGGCTTGGTTACAAGTACTTCTGGCAGTGTACTGTTGTAGTAGCCAGGCTTAGGCTTGGTTACAAGTACTTCTGGCAGCGTACTGTTGTAGTAGCCAGGCTTAGGCTTGGTTACAAGTACTTCTGGCAGTGTACTGTTGTAGTGGCCAGGCTTAGGCTTGGTTACAAGTACTTCTGGCAGCGTACTGTTGTAGTGGCCAGGCTTAGGCTTGGTTACAAGTACTTCTGGCAGTGTACTGTTGTATTAGCCAGGCTTAGGCTTGGTTACAAGTACTTCTGGCAGCGTACTGTTGTAGTAGCCAGGCTTAGGCTTGGTTACAAGTACTTCTGGCAGTGTACTGTTGTAGTAGCCAGGCTTAGGCTTGGTTACAAGTACTTCTGGCAGTGTACTGTTGTAGTAGCCAGGCTTAAGATTGGTTACAAGTACTTCTGGCAGTGTACTGTTGTAGTAGCCAGGCTTAGGCTTGGTTACAAGTACTTCTGGCAGTGTACTGTTGTAGTAGCCAGGCTTAGGCTTGGTTACAAGTACTTCTGGCAGTGTACTGTTGTAGTAGCCAGGCTTAGGCTTGGTTACAAGTACTTCTGGCAGTGTACTGTTGTAGTAGCCAGGCTTAGGCTTGGTTCCAATACTTCTGGCAGTGTACTGTTGTAGTGGCCAGGCTTAAGCTTGGTTACAAGTACTTCTGGCAGTTTGACAGACACACAGATAAATATTAAATAATAATAACACTATCTATATTTACTAAAAGTACATGTACAAGGTATACGTGTGCCCAGCTGACATCAATGACATTCTATTACATAGAAAACCCCTTGTTATGCAGAGCATTTCGGGCAAATCAGGATTTGTCCCAGGATGCGACCCACACCAGCCGACTAATTCCCAGGTACCCACTTTACTGATGAGTGAGCATAGACAACCGGCGTAAAGAAACAAGTCAAATGTTTCTACTCGTTCTGGGAATCGAACGCAGACTCTCGCCGTGTGAAGCGAGAGCCGTAGCGATCAGGCCACGCAAAGTGTGGCCAGCACCATGGACACTATCTTCAACTCTATGTGCTTCATTGTCCAACTAGTGACGAATATAAAGATAGCATATATGTGATATGACAAATATCACATAATCGACAATAAGCAAATTTTCTAAATTTACTTGTAACAGATAAGACAAATGCCTATAGATACACTAAAGGTCTGGTTCCAAGGTGTTTTGTGTATATAGCGGTGCCCTACCATCCACACGATGACCCGGGGTGGCCTGATGGTGGTAGTGTGGATGGTGGTAGTGAGGATGGTTGTAGTGAGGATGGTTGTAGTGAGGATGGTTGTAGTGAGGATGGTGGTAGTGTGGATGGTGGTAGTGAGGATGGTTGTAGTGAGGATGGTGGTAGTGTGGATGGTGGTAGTGTGGATGGTGGTAGTGAGGATGGTTGTAGTGAGGATGGTGGTAGTGTGGATGGTGGTAGTGAGGATGGTGGTAGTGAGGATGGTGGTAGTGTGGATGGTGGTAGTGAGGATGGTTGTAGTGAGGATGGTTGTAGTGAGGATGGTTGTAGTGAGGATGGTGGTAGTGTGGATGGTGGTAGTGAGGATGGTTGTAGTGGGGATGGTGGTAGTGTGGATGGTGGTAGTGAGGATGGTTGTAGTGAGGATGGTGGTAGTGTGGATGGTGGTAGTGAGGATGGTGGTAGTGAGGATGGTGGTAGTGAGGATGGTGGTAGTGAGGATGGTGGTAGTGAGGATGGTGGTAGTGAGGATGGTGGTAGTGAGGATGGTGGTAGTGAGGATGGTTGTAGTGAGGATGGTTGTAGTGAGGATGGTTGTAGTGAGGATGGTGGTAGTGTGGATGGTGGTAGTGAGGATGGTTGTAGTGAGGATGGTGGTAGTGTGGATGGTGGTAGTGAGGATGGTGGTAGTGAGGATGGTGGTAGTGTGGATGGTGGTAGTGAGGATGGTTGTAGTGAGGATGGTGGTAGTGTGGATGGTGGTAGTGTGGATGGTGGTAGTGAGGATGGTTGTAGTGAGGATGGTGGTAGTGTGGATGGTGGTAGTGAGGATGGTGGTAGTGAGGATGGTGGTAGTGTGGATGGTGGTAGTGAGGATGGTTGTAGTGAGGATGGTTGTAGTGAGGATGGTTGTAGTGAGGATGGTGGTAGTGTGGATGGTGGTAGTGAGGATGGTTGTAGTGGGGATGGTGGTAGTGTGGATGGTGGTAGTGAGGATGGTTGTAGTGAGGATGGTGGTAGTGTGGATGGTGGTAGTGAGGATGGTGGTAGTGAGGATGGTGGTAGTGAGGATGGTGGTAGTGAGGATGGTGGTAGTGAGGATGGTGGTAGTGAGGATGGTGGTAGTGAGGATGGTGGTAGTGAGGATGGTTGTAGTGAGGATGGTTGTAGTGAGGATGGTTGTAGTGAGGATGGTGGTAGTGTGGATGGTGGTAGTGAGGATGGTTGTAGTGAGGATGGTGGTAGTGTGGATGGTGGTAGTGAGGATGGTGGTAGTGAGGATGGTGGTAGTGTGGATGGTGGTAGTGAGGATGGTGGTAGTGAGGATGGTGGTAGTGTGGATGGTGGTAGTGTGGATGGTGGTAGTGTAGATTGTGGTAACGAGGATGGTGGTAGTGAGGATGGTGGTAAACAGAGATGGGGTCAAAGGATAAGTTTCCATTATACCGGAAATGACCCCTGACCATGGGGTCAGGGGTCACGCTCTTCAATTATTGTGTGTAGGGGGGGATGAACCTCCACTCGCTGTCTGGAACACTGGAGGTTGCACTTGGGGTTCCACTGGGGGTTCCACGAAACTTTTTAAAAACTTCCTAACATCACTGTCATATTTGAGCGTTCAGTCTACTTACGTCTCTACTCCCGAATATTTTTCACGTCGTGATCATGTCTCCTCCTGGCATTCGTTCTTCCAGCATAAGATCAAATCTGCAGTCTTCCAAGCCTGTATTTCATTAACAGTCTTTGCAAATCCCAGTATTACCAATGGTGTTGCAGTTCCTGTCATCAGGTGCTGGAGGACTGCTATCACATCTTAAGTAACTAATAGTTTAAAATCTTCGTTTTTTTTCATGTTTTTAAGGTGGATTTCAGTGTGTTCTACAGATTGGAGCTCATGTTATAGTGTATGTATTGGGTGGGAGATATGTTGAGTGCAGTGTTGACTCTCAGGTCCTTCAGATGTACCTGGTAATGCTGGCTATCAGGAGGTGTTTCTGGAAATGTTTTTCTCTCTCTTTCTCTAGATGAAGTCAGGCTAATGGCAGTACTAAGTAGCAGTGAGAGTGCCAGGTAGCAGTGAGAGTGCCAGGTAGCAGTGAGAGAGCCAAGTAGCAATGAAAGTGCCAGGTAGTAGTGAGAGTACCAGGTAGCAGTGAGAGTACCAGGTAGCAGTGAGAGTACCAGGTAGCAGTGAGAGTGCCAGGTAGCAGTGAGAGTACCAGGTAGCAGTGAGAGTGCCAGGTAGCAGTGAGAGTGCCAGGTAGCAATGAAAGTGCCAGGTAGCAGTGAGAGTACCAGGTAGTAGTGAGAGTGCCAGGTAGCAGTGAGAGTACCAGGTAGCAGTGAGAGTGCCAGGTAGCAGTGAGAGTGCCAGGTAGCAGTGAGAGTGCCAGGTAGCAGTGAGAGTGCCAGGTAGCAATGAAAGTGCCAGGTAGTAGTGAGAGTACCAGGTAGTAGTGAGAGTGCCAGGTAGCAATGAGAGTACCAGGTAGCAGTGAGAGTGCCAGGTAGCAGTGAGAGTGCCAGGTAGTAGTGAAAGTGCCAGGTAGCAGTGAGAGTACCAGGTAGCAGTGAGAGTGCCAGGTAGTAGTGAAAGTGCCAGGTAGCAATGAGAGTGCCAGGTAGCAGTGAGAGTGCCAGGTAGCAGTGAGAGTGCCAGGTAGTAGTGAGAGTACCAGGTAGCAGTGAGAGTGCCAGGTAGCAGTGAAAGTGCCAGGTAGCAGTGAAAGTGCCAGGTAGCAGTGAGAGTGCCAGGTTGCAGGGAGAGTGTCAGGCAGCAGTGAGAGTGCCAGGTAGCAGTGAGAGTGCCAGGTAGCAGTGAGAGTGCCAGGTAGTAGTGAGAGTGCCAGGTTGCAGTGAGAGTGACAGGTAGCAGTGAGAGTACCAGGTAGCAGTGAGAGTGCCAGGTAGTGAGAGTGCCAGGTAGTGAGAGTGCCAGGTAGTAGTGAGAGTGCCAGGTAGTAGTGAGAGTACCAGGTAGCAGTGAGAGTGCCAGGTAGTAGTGAGAGTGCCAGGTAGTGAGAGTGCCAGGTAGTAGTGAGTGCTAGGTAGTGAGAGTGCCAGGTAGCAGTGAGTGTCAGGTAGTAGTGAGTGTCAGGTAGTAGTGAGAGTGCCAGGTAGCAGTGAGAGTGCCAGATAGTGAGAGTGCCAGGTAGCAGTGAAAGTGCCAGGTAGCAGTGAGAGTGCCAGGTAGTAGTGAGAGTGCCAGGTAGCAGTGAGAGTGCAGGTAGTAGTGAGAGTGCCAGGTAGCAGTGAAAGTGCCAGGTAGCAGTGAGAGTGCCAGGTACAGTGAGAGTGCCAGGTAGCAGTGAAATTGCCAGGTAATAGTAAGAGTACCAGGTAGCAGTGAGAGTACCAGGTAGCAGTGAGAGTGCCAGGTAGCAGGGAGAGTGCCAGGTAGCAGTGAGAGTGCCAGGTAGCAGTGAGAGAGCCAAGTAGCAATGAAAGTGCCAGGTAGTAGTGAGAGTACCAGGTAGCAGTGAGAGTACCAGGTAGCAGTGAGAGTGCCAGGTAGCAGTGAGAGTACCAGGTAGCAGTGAGAGTGCCAGGTAGCAGTGAGAGTGCCAGGTAGCAATGAAAGTGCCAGGTAGCAGTGAGAGTACCAGGTAGTAGTGAGAGTGCCAGGTAGCAGTGAGAGTACCAGGTAGCAGTGAGAGTGCCAGGTAGCAGTGAGAGTGCCAGGTAGCAGTGAGAGTGCCAGGTAGCAGTGAGAGTGCCAGGTAGCAATGAAAGTGCCAGGTAGTAGTGAGAGTACCAGGTAGTAGTGAGAGTGCCAGGTAGCAGTGAGAGTACCAGGTAGCAGTGAGAGTGCCAGGTAGCAGTGAGAGTGCCAGGTAGTAGTGAAAGTGCCAGGTAGCAGTGAGAGTACCAGGTAGCAGTGAGAGTGCCAGGTAGTAGTGAAAGTGCCAGGTAGCAATGAGAGTGCCAGGTAGCAGTGAGAGTGCCAGGTAGCAGTGAGAGTGCCAGGTAGTAGTGAGAGTACCAGGTAGCAGTGAGAGTGCCAGGTAGCAGTGAAAGTGCCAGGTAGCAGTGAAAGTGCCAGGTAGCAGTGAGAGTGCCAGGTTGCAGTGAGAGTGTCAGGCAGCAGTGAGAGTGCCAGGTAGCAGTGAGAGTGCCAGGTAGCAGTGAGAGTGCCAGGTAGTAGTGAGAGTGCCAGGTTGCAGTGAGAGTGCCAGGTAGCAGTGAGAGTACCAGGTAGCAGTGAGAGTGCCAGGTAGTGAGAGTGCCAGGTAGTGAGAGTGCCAGGTAGTAGTGAGAGTGCCAGGTAGTAGTGAGAGTACCAGGTAGCAGTGAGAGTGCCAGGTAGTAGTGAGAGTGCCAGGTAGTAGTGAGAGTGCCAGGTAGTAGTGAGTGCTAGGTAGTGAGAGTGCCAGGTAGCAGTGAGTGTCAGGTAGTAGTGAGTGTCAGGTAGTAGTGAGAGTGCCAGGTAGCAGTGAGAGTGCCAGATAGTGAGAGTGCCAGGTAGCAGTGAAAGTGCCATGTAGCAGTGAGAGTGCCAGGTAGTAGTGAGTGTGCCAGGTAGCAGTGAGAGTGCAGGTAGTAGTGAGAGTGCCAGGTAGCAGTGAAAGTGCCAGGTAGCAGTGAGAGTGCCAGGTACAGTGAGAGTGCCAGGTAGCAGTGAAATTGCCAGGTAGTAGTAAGAGTACCAGGTAGCAGTGAGAGTACCAGGTAGCAGTGAGAGTGCCAGGTAGCAGGGAGAGTGCCAGGTAGCAGTGAGAGTGCCAGGTAGCGGTGAAAGTGCCAGGTAGCAGTGAGAGTACCACGTAGTAGTGAAAGTGCCAGGTAGTAGTAAGAGTACCAGGAAACAGTGTGAGTACCAGGTAACAGTGAGAGTGCCAGGTAATAGTGAGAGTACCAGGTAGTAGTGAGAGTGCCAGGTAGTAGTGAGAGTGCCAGGTAGTAGTGAGAGTGCCAGGTAGCAGTGAGAGTACCAGGTAGCAGTGAGAGTACCAGGTAGCAGTGAGAGCACCAGGTAGCAGTGAGAGTACCAGGTAGCAGTGGAAGTGCCAGGTAGCAGTGAGAGTACCAGGTAGCAGTGAAAGTGCCAGGTAGTAGTAAGAGTACCAGGTAGCAGTGAGAGTACCAGGTAGCAGTGAGAGTGCCAGGTAGCAGTGAGTGCCAGGCAGTAGTGAGAGTGCCAGGTAGTAGTGAGAGTGCCAGGTAGCAGCGACAGTACCAGGTAGCAGTGAAAGTGCCAGGTAGCAGTGAGTACCAGGTAGTAGTGAGAGTACCAAGTAGCAGTGAAAGTACCAGGTAGCAGTGAAAGTGCCAGGTAGCAGTGAGAGTGCCAGGTAGCAGTGAGAGTACCAGGTAGCAGTGAAAGTGCCAGGTAGCAATGAAAGTGCCGGATAGCAGTGAGAGTACCAGGTAGTGAAAGTGCCAGGTAGTAGTAAGAGTATCAGGTAGCAGTGAGAGTGCCAGGTAGCAGTGAAAGTGCCAGGTAGCAGTGAGAGTGCCAGGTAGCACTGAGAGTACCAGGTAGCAGTGAAAGTGCCAGGTAGCAGTGAAAGTGCCAGATAGTGAGAGTACCAGGTAGTGAAAGTGCCAGGTAGTAGTAAGAGTATCAGGTAGCAGTGAGAGTACCAGGTAGCAGTGAGAGTGCCAGGTAGCAGTGAGAGTGCCAGGTAGCAGTGAGAGCACCAGGTAGTAGTGAGAGTACCAGGTAGCAGTGAAAGTGCCAGGTAGCAGTGAGAGTGTTAGGTAGCAGTGAGAGTACTAGGCAGCAGTGAAAGTGCCAGGTAGCAGTGAGAGTACCAGGTAGCAGTGAAAGTGCCAGGTAGCAGTGAGAGTACCAGGTAGCAGTGAGAGTTCCAGGTAGCAGTGAGAGTTCCAGGTAGCAGTGAGAGTACCAGGTAGCAGTGAGAGTACCAGGTAGTAGTGAGAGTACCAGGTAGTAGTGAGAGTGCCAGGTAGCAGTGAGAGTACCAGGTAGCAGTGAGAATACCAGGCAGCAGAGCACCAGGGGTTTACCTGCCTGAGAGGTGTCACAGGTACACCTCCGGGATCAACACTAATCTCAAATTACTAGACGTGTTAATTCCTGTGTACTGTGTGTGCCAAGCCTGTCCTCCTCCTCCTCCTCCTCCTCCTCCTCAGTGTTGTCAAGCCTCTTGATGGGGGAGGCGGGGGGGGGGTTGCTTTGATGCACTGGGCTCTCGATGCAAGGACTTAGAGGTGTCCCTTGTCTCACACCTGGTCAACTTTCGTTACTCAAGGTCACGAATCTTCACACTGTGACACAGGATGGGTATGGGGTGCATAATAAACATATTAAACTAACTGTGACACAAACTGCCAAGTATTCATTGTTTAGTAATAAATATGAACTCTATACACTGCCTCTCACACACACTGCCTCACACACACACTGCCTCACACACACACTGCCTCACACACACACTGCCTCACACACACACTGCCTCTCACACACACTGCCTCACACACACTGCCTCACACACACACTGCCTCACACACACTGCCTCACACACACACTGCCTCACACACACACTGCCTCACACACACACTGCCTCACACACACACTGCCTCACACACACACTGCCTCACACACACACTGCCTCACACACACACTGCCTCACACACACACTGCCTCACACACACACTGCCTCTCACACACACTGCCTCTCACACACACTGCCTCACATACACACTGCCTCACACACACACTGCCTCACACACACTGCCTCACACACACACTGCCTCACATACACACTGCCTCACACACTGCCTCACATACACACTGCCTCACACACACACTGCCTCACACACACACTGCCTCACACACACTGCCTCACACACACACTGCGTCACACACACACTGCCTCACACACACTGCCTCACACACACTGCCTCACACACACACTGCCTCACACACACACTGCCTCACACACACTGCCTCACACACACACTGCGTCACACACACACTGCCTCACACACACTGCCTCACATACACACTGCCTCACACACACACTGCGTCATACACACACTGCCTCACACACACTGCCTCACACACACACTGCCTCACACACACACTGCCTCACACACACTGCCTCACACACACACTGCCTCACACACACTGCCTCACACACTGCATCACACACACACTGCGTCACACACACACTGCCTCACACACACTGCCTCACACACACACTGCCTCACACACACACTGCCTCAAACACACTGCCTCACACACACACTGCCTCACACACACTGCCTCACACACACACTGCCTCACACACACACTGCCTCACACACACTGCCTCACACACACACTGCCTCACACACACTGCCTCACACACACACTGCCTCACACACACACTGCCTCACACACACACTGCCTCACACACACACACTGCCTCACACACACACTGCCTCACACACACACTGCATCACACACACACTGCCTCACACACACACTGCCTCACACACACTGCCTCACACACACACTGCCTCACACACACACTGCCTCACACACACACTGCCTCACACACACTGCCTCACACACACACTGCCTCACACACACACTGCCTCACACACACACTGCATCACACACACACTGCCTCACACACACACTGCCTCACACACACACTGCCTCACACACACACTGCCTCACACACACACTGCCTCACACACACACTGCCTCACACACACACTGCCTTACACACACACTGCCTCACACACACACTGCCTCACACACACACACTGCATCACACACACACTGCCTCACACACACTGCCTCACACACACACTGCCTCACACACACACTGCCTCACACACACACACTGCATCACACACACACTGCCTCACACACACTGCCTCACACACACACTGCCTCACACACACACTGCCTCACACACACACTGCCTCACACACACTGCCTCACACACACTGCCTCACACACACACTGCCTCACACACACACTGCCTCACACACACACACTGCATCACACACACACTGCCTCACACACACTGCCTCACACACACACTGCGTCACACACACACTGCGTCACACACACACTGCCTCACACACACACTGCCTCACACACACACTGCCTCACACACACACTGCCTCACACACACACACTGCCTCACACACACTGCCTCACACACACACTGCCTCACACACACACTGCCTCACACACACACTGCGTCACACACACACTGCCACACACACACTGCCTCACACACACACTGCCTCACACACACTGCCTCACACACACACTGCCTCACACACACACTGCCTCACACACACACACTGCCTCACACACACTGCCTCACACACACTGCCTCACACACACACTGCCTCACACACACACTGCCTCACACACACTGCCTCACACACACTGCCTCACACACACACTGCCTCACACACACACTGCCTCACACACACACACTGCATCACACACACACTGCCTCACACACACTGCCTCACACACACACTGCCTCACACACACACTGCCTCTCACACACACTGGCTCTCACACACACTGCCTCACACACACACTGCCTCACACACACACTCCCACACACACACACACACACACACTGCCTCACACACACACTGCCTCACACACACACACTGCCTCACACACACTGCCTCACACACACACACTGCCTCACACACACACTGCCTCACACACACACTGCCTCACACACACTGCCTCACACACACACACTGCCTCACACACACACTGCCTCACACACACACTGCCTCACACACACACACTGCCTCACACACACTGCCTCACACACACACTGCCTCACACACACACTGCCTCACACACACACTGCCTCACACACACACACTGCCTCACACACACACTGCCTCACACACACACACTGCCTCACACACACACTGCCTCACACACACACACTGCCTCACACACACACTGCCTCACACACACACTGCCTCACACACACACTGCCTCACACACACACACTGCCTCACACACACACTGCCTCACACACACACACTGCCTCACACACACACTGCCTCACACACACACACTGCCTCACACACACACTGCCTCACACACACACACTGCCTCACACACACTGCCTCACACACACTGCCTCACACACACACTGCCTCACACACACACTGCCTCACACACACACTGCCTCACACACACACACTGCCTCACACACACACACTGCCTCACACACACACTGCCTCACACACACACACTGCCTCACACACACACACTGCCTCACACACACTGCCTCACACACACACACTGCCTCACACACACACTGCCTCACACACACACACACTGCCTCACACACACTGCCTCACACACACACTGCCTCACACACACACTGCCTCACACACACACACTGCCTCACACACACACTGCCTCACACACACACACTGCCTCACACACACACTGCCTCACACACACACACTGCCTCACACACACTGCCTCACACACACACTGCCTCACACACACACTGCCTCACACACACACACACACACTGCCTCACACACACACTGCCTCACACACACACTGCCTCACACACACACTGCCTCACACACACACACACTGCCTCACACACACACTGCCTCACACACACACACTGCCTCACACACACACTGCCTCACACACACACTGCCTCACACACACACTGCCTCACACACACACACTGCCTCACACACACACTGCCTCACACACACACTGCCTCACACACACACTGCCTCACACACACACTGCCTCACACACACACACTGCCTCACACACACACTGCCTCACACACACTGCCTCACACACACACTGCCTCACACACACACACTGCCTCACACACACTGCCTCACACACACTGCCTCACACACACACTGCCTCACACACACACTGCCTCACACACACACTGCCTCACACACACACTGCCTCACACACACACTGCCTCACACACACACACACTCCGACTCACACACACACTGCCTCACACACACACTGCCTCACACACACACTGCCTCACACACACTGCCTCACACACACACTGCCTCACACACACACCTCACACACACACTGCCTCACACACACACTGCCTCACACACACTGCCTCACACACACACTGCCTCACACACACACTGCCTCACACACACACTGCCTCACACACACACTGCCTCACACACACTGCCTCACACACACACTGCCTCACACACACACTGCCTCACACACACACTGCCTCACACACACACACTGCCTCACACACACACTGCCTCACACACACACACTGCCTCACACACACACTGCCTCACACACACACACTGCCTCACACACACACTACCTCACACACACACTGCCTCACACACACTGCCTCACACACACACACTGCCTCACACACACACTGCCTCACACACACACACTGCCTCACACACACACACTGCCTCACACACACACTGCCTCACACACACACACTGCCTCACACACACACACTGCCTCACACACACACTGCCTCACACACACACACTGCCTCACACACACACTGCCTCACACACACTGCCTCACACACACACACTGCCTCACACACACACTGTCTCACACACACACTGCCTCACACACACTGCCTCACACACACACTGCCTCACACACACTCACTGCCTCACACACACACTGCCTCACACACACACTGACTCACACACACACTGCCTCACACACACACACTGCCTCACACACACACTGCCTCACACACACTGCCTCACACACACACACTGCCTCACACACACACTGTCTCACACACACACTGCCTCACACACACTGCCTCACACACACACACTGCCTCACACACACTGCCTCACACACACACACTGCCTCACACACACACTGCCTCACACACACACACTGCCTCACACACACACTGTCTCACACACACACTGCCTCACACACACTGCCTCACACACACACTGCCTCACACACACACTGCCTCACACACACACTGCCTCACACACACTGCCTCACATACACACTGCCTCACACACTGCCTCACATACACACTGCCTCACACACACAGCCTCTCACACACACTGCCTCACACACACTGCCTCACACACACACTGCGTCACACACACACTGCCTCACACACACTGCCTCACACACACTGCCTCACACACACACTGCCTCACACACACACTGCCTCACACACACTGCCTCACACACACACTGCGTCACACACACACTGCCTCACACACACTGCCTCACATACACACTGCCTCACACACACACTGCGTCATACACACACTGCCTCACACACACTGCCTCACACACACACTGCCTCACACACACACTGCCTCACACACACTGCCTCACACACACACTGCCTCACACACACTGCCTCACACACACACTGCATCACACACACACTGCGTCACACACACACTGCCTCACACACACTGCCTCACACACACACTGCCTCACACACACACTGCCTCAAACACACACACACACACTGCCTCACACACACACTCCCTCACACACACACTGCCTCACACACACACTGCCTCACACACACACACACACACTGCCTCACACACACTGCCTCACACACACACTGCCTCACACACACACACTGCCTCACACACACACTGCCTCACACACACACTGCCTCACACACACACTGCCTCACACACACACTGCCTCACACACACTGCCTCACACACACACTGCCTCACACACACACTGCCTCACACACACACTGCCTCACACACACACTGCCTCACACACACACTGCCTCACACACACACTGCCACACACACACTGCCTCACACACACACTGCCTCACACACACACGGCCTCACACACACACTGCCTCACACACACACTGCCTCACACACACACTGCCTCACACACACACTGCCTCACACACACACTGCCTCACACACACACTGCCTCACACACACACTGCCTCACACACACACACACACACACACACACACACTGTCTCTCACACACACTGCCTCACACACACACTGCCTCACACACACACTGCCTCACACACACACTGCCTCACACACACTGCCTCACACACACTGCCTCACACACACACTGCCTCACACACACACTGCCTCACACACACACACTGCATCACACACACACTGCCTCACACACACTGCCTCACACACACACTGCCTCACACACACACTGCCTCACACACACACTGCCTCACACACACACTGCCTCACACACACACTGCCTCACACACACACTGCCTCACACACTGCCTCACACACACTGCCTCACACACACACTGCCTCACACACACACTGCCTCACACACACACTGCGTCACACACACACTGCCTCACACACACTGCCTCACACACACACTGCCTCACACACACACTGCCTCACACACACACTGCCTCACACACACACACTGCCTCACACACACTGCCTCACACACACACTGCCTCACACACACACACTGCCTCACACACACACACTGCCTCACACACACTGCCTCACACACACTGCCTCACACACACACTGCCTCACACACACACTGCCTCACACACACACTGCCTCACACACACACTGCCTCACACACACACTGCCTCACACACACACTGCCTCACACACACACTGCCTCACACACACACTGCCTCACACACACTGCCTCACACACACACTGCCTCACACACACACTGCCTCACATACACACTGCCTCACACACTGCCTCACATACACACTGCCTCACACACACACTGCCTCACACACACTGCCTCACACACACACTGCGTCACACACACACTGCCTCACACACACACTGCCTCACACACACACTGCCTTACACACACACACTGCCTCACACACACACTGCCTCACACACACACTGCCTCACACACACACTCTGCCTCACACACACTGCCTCACACACACACTGCCTCACACACACACTGCCTCACACACACACTGCCTCACACACACACTGCCTCACACACACACTGCCTCACACACACACTGCCTCTGCCTCACACACACACACTGCCTCACACACACACTGCCTCACACACACACACTGCCTCACACACACACTGCCTCACACACACACACTGCCTCACACACACACTGCCTCACACACACACTGCCTCACACACACACTGCCTCACACACACACTGCCTCACACACACACTGCCTCACACACACACACTGCCTCACACACACACTGCCTCACACACACACTGCCTCACACACACACTGCCTCACACACACACACTGCCTCACACACACTGCCTCACACACACACTGCCTCACACACACACTGCCTCACACACACACTGCCTCACACACACACTGCCTCACACACACACACTGCCTCACACACACACACTGCCTCACACACACACTGCCTCACACACACACTGCCTCACACACACACACTGCCTCACACACACACACTGCCTCACACACACACTGCCTCACACACACACTGCCTCACACACACACTGCCTCACACACACACACTCACTCACACACACACACTCCCTCACACACACAGCGCCACACACACACACTGCCTCACACACACACACTGCCTCACACACACACTGCCTCACACACACACACTGCCTCACACACACACTGCCTCACACACACACACCCACACACTGCCTCACACACACACTGCCTCACACACACACTGCCTCACACACACACTGCCTCACACACACACTGCCTCACACACACACACGGCCTCACACACACTCTGCCTCACACACACACTGCCTCACACACACACTGCCTCACACACACACTGCCTCACACACACACTGCCTCACACACACACTGCCTCACACACACACACTGCCTCACACACACACTGCCTCACACACACACTGCCTCACACACACACTGCCTCACACACACACACTGCCTCACACACACACTGCCTCACACACACACACACACTGCCTCACACACACACAGCCTCACACACACACACTGCCTCACACACACTGCCTCACTGCCTCACACACACACTGCCTCACACACACACTGCCTCACACACACACTGCCTCACACACACACTGCCTCACACACACACTGCCTCACACACACACTGCCTCACACACACTGCCTCACACACACACTGCCTCACACACACACTGCCTCACACACACTGCCTCACACACACACTGCCTCACACACACTGCCTCACACACACACTGCCTCACACACACACTGCCTCACACACACTGCCTCACACACACACTGCCTCACACACACACTGCCTCACACACACACTGCCTCACACACACACTGCCTCACACACACTGCCTCACACACACACTGCCTCACACACACACTGCCTCACACACACTGCCTCACACACACACTGCCTCACACACACACTGCCTCACACACACACTGCCTCACACACACACACACACACACTGCCTCACACACACACTGCCTCACACACACACTGCCTCACACACACACTGCCTCACACACACTGCCTCACACACACACACTGCCTCACACACACACTGCCTCACACACACACACTGCCTCACACACACACACTGCCTCACACACACACTGCCTCACACACACACACTGCCTCACACACACACACTGCCTCACACACACACTGCCTCACACACACACACTGCCTCACACACACACTGCCTCACACACACTGCCTCACACACACACACTGCCTCACACACACACTGTCTCACACACACACTGCCTCACACACACACCCACACACACTGCCTCACACACACACTGCCTCACACACACACTGCCTCACACACACACTGCCTCACACACACACTCCCTCACACACACACTGCCTCACACACACACTGCCACACACACACTGCCTCACACACACACACTGCCTCACACACACACTGCCTCACACACACATTGCCTCACACACACACTGCCTCACACACACACTGCCTCACACACACACTGCCTCACACACACACACTGCCACACACACACACTGCCTCACACACACTGCCTCACACACACACTGCCTCACACACACACTGCCTCACACACACACTGCCTCACACACACACACTCACACACACACACACACACACACACACACACTGCCTCACACACACACTGCCTCACACACACACTGCCTCACACACACACTGCCTCACACACACACTGCCTCACACACACACAGCCTCACACACACACTGCCTCACACACACACTGCCTCACACACACACTGCCTCACACACACACTGCCTCACACACACACTGCCTCACACACACACTGCCTCACACACACACTGCCTCACACACACACACTGCCTCACACACACACTGCCTCACACACACACTGCCTCACACACACACACTGCCTCACACACACACTGCCTCACACACACACTGCCTCACACACACACACTGCCTCACACACACACTGCCTCACACACACTGCCTCACACACACACACTGCCTCACACACACACTGCCTCACACACACACACACTGCCTCACACACACTGCCTCACACACACACTGCCTCACACACACACACTGCCTCACACACACACTGCCTCACACACACACACTGCCTCACACACACACTGCCTCACACACACACACTGCCTCACACACACACTGCCTC